>NW_016162054.1:0-18138 GCF_001687245.7 Rhagoletis zephyria | reverse complement strand
AGATCTTCCAGATGACTTTAGGCGCCTGGACTACACAGTCCCGTCTACGGGACTAAAGAATTGTTTCCAGACAAGGATCCCCTCAAGGGAAGAATGGGAGGAGGATTCGGTTATGATATCGTATTCTGACTCAACAGCCATCTACACTGATGGCTCCAAATTGGATCTGAAGGTAGGAAGTGGGGNGTTGGATCTGAAGGTAGGAAGTGGGGTATACTCGCAAGAACTCTCACTTAGCCTCAGTTTCCGTCTGCCAGATCTATGCAGCGTTTTTCAGGCTGAACTAACAGCAATAAATGAAGCTGCAAGTTGGCTGATCGATTCTCTAATTAATCTGAAGGCGGTAACAATCTTATCTGACAGCCAAGCGGCTATTAAAGCACTTAATAGTGACAAATCTACGTCGAAGGTTTTTATGGAATGTAGACGTACTCTTAATGTACTGGCAAGGTGTTACGTCACTAATGTTGTGTGGGTGCCAGGCCACAAAGACATACCAGGAAACTGTACTGCAGATGAACTAGCAAGGAAAGGAACCTTGTTGCCTGCAATCAGTACAGCCCGTAATGCGGGCATTCCGCTATCTTCTTGCAAGCTCTGGCTTGAGAATAACTTTGTCGGACGGGCTAATATAAGATGGTCTGCGGAGCCTACTTGCAGGATAGCAAGACATATCTGGCCTAAGCTTGACAAGCGTAGATCTCGCCCTCTTCTCCACTTGGAGCGACCACTGTTGCGGCATGTTATTGGAGTTCTCACCGGGCATTGCCTGATGGGAATCCACGCCACTAGAATGGGTTTGCAGTCAAACGACTACTGTCGTAGCTGCCGCGATGAGGAGGAAATCGAAAGCGTGGAGCACTACTTATGCCACTGTCCTGCTCGCCGATGCTCGTTCCTCCATTATTCTTTGAATGTCTGGCCGAACTGGATTCAGCCAGTGTCTATGACTTTGTGCGCTTCATCAGAGCTACGAAGTGGTTCCACTACTAGGGTAAGAGGAGGGACATATGGAGTCTCTTATACGGCATCACAACGGGCCCTTGGTGGCCTAAGTGTGCCCTCTTCGTGAGGGATTAGGGCAGCCGAGTTAACCTAACCTAACCTAACCTAATACCCGTTTGAGTCAATGTACGGGTTGTTGGATTAAGTAGGTCAACTTGCGCTGAGCTGCGTTGCTTGGCTTGGGCTGGTGCCGAAATTTCCGTTTCTGCAGGTGTGGGTGAACTGCGTTGTGAAACCGCTGTCATTGCTGAAGTCGTGGTTGTAGTCGTTGTTGTGAGAGCTGTGCTCACCGTTGTTACTGTGCTTGTTGCTAAGCTAGTGCTTTGTTGTTGCGTTAGAACAACTTGGTCTACCAGAGACATTGGCGACTGTGCATGCCAAGGTGTTTGGGGGAGGCAGAGAAAGTTTTATCGCGATCAGCATTGTTTGTGGGGGAAACGAACGAAAAGTAAGCATTTCGTCGATCAGCTGAATGCTTTTGGTCAGCTTCTGTTACGGCAAGGTTTATTTCACTGCACTTGGTGCTTGTTTTACTACTATTCGGTAAGCGCGGTGGGGCCGGAGCTGCTTTTATTTTATTGTATGTTGGCACATTTATTTGAATTTCTCGCGGCATTGCGAAAATTCTGAAAAAGTAATTTATAATTATAGGCAAATAAGCAGAAAGCTTATTTATGCCTAGTATTGTCTTTTCGCGTTGGTTCTTTTTTTTTGTTCTTTGCTTTACGTGAATTATTAATAATTTCTCGGCGGAGCCATTAAAAAACACGTCCGCACAGGTCGACAGTCAATCGGACTTTTGTGAAAGCAATTTTTATTAAATTTAATGGAAAGGAAATATCGAATAGCTAAATTATTGAAGTTAAGTTCTGATGTAAATTTAGAAGAATCAAACTTTTTTTAATGTCTCATATACTTTAGAATTAAGTATTTGAATAAAAAAATAAATGCTCAAAAACATTGGGAAAATTTAAAAATGGTTTCATAAATGAGTGTGTTTCATTTAGTGTGTAATTTTGTGTATGTATGCATTTCCACATTTACATTAAACCGGTAACTCAATAAATAAAATGAAGCTGATTCTAATGAGATTTTAAATATTTTCATATTTACTTCAAAGATGTTGAGTTCTATCAAATATGGTAAATGCATAACAAAGGGTTAATTTATTTAAATTTTTTGACATTGCAGTCAGCTATGAGAGAGCTCGACTGAATTGTCACTTCTACCTTGTTGAATATGCCTTGGTTATATTTACATATTTCTTTTCTCTTCAACCGATAGGAGTGAAATCTACTGATTACTTAAGTTAATAGTAGGATGAGCTCAAGTTGAGCGAAACAGCTGTTTTTCCGTGGAGCGCCACCGCAAAGGGGAAAAGTCTCCATTAGTGTAACCTGCCCAAAACGGTGCCGACCGAAAGTAAGAAAGTAGGAATGAGGGATGACATGAAAGGCCGTAGTAGTGGTGTCGCCTTTGTTCTCGCCCAATGCGGTACTTTTGTTGTCCGCCGCAATGGCAAGTCCATGGTGTTGTTTGTGTGCGCCGTGATGGCGACCGCTAAAGGTCCCAATTCGCTTCTAGAATGATCTGGCCGCACCAATTGATGGGGCACCAACAACACCGGCGCTGACACTCCAACGGTTTGAGTACCGGTGCGTAGGTCGCGGTTTGGCTCACAACTGCGTTCCGGGGCAGATATGAACGTAAATCGAGTCAGGCACCAGCCGTATTCCGAGTGCAGTACATTTGATTTTTATAACTGGTGGCGGAGTTTTTGGTAAAATAATTTTTTTAGAGTGGCAGGTGAGGCACTACTACAGCAGAAAATTTTTCGAGAGCGACGTCAGTCCAGGCATGTTATAGTCGGCACCGGATTTGGGAACCATGCTCCCAAGGAGCATCCCTGCGGTCGGAGCCGCCGATAAGTGTCGTTTTCTTTTTGTATGTCTGTGTTCAAGCGTTATTATTGTCATCAGGCTTCTTCCTATGGTGTTTTCCTATCCAATCCTGTTGAGCGCGTTGCATAGGGTTCCTAAGAAATTTATAGTACTTTTTCAAAAAAAAATCTGAAAAATATAGTACACTTCAAATATATATAGTATTTTTTTAAAGAGAAAGCAAAAATGCTTTTTAAGTGTACATTTTTTATTCTTTCTCATGCATTTCCTCTATACAAAAATATATTTTTTTTGGAATTATTATATGCGTTATCGCTATCGATATTTAAATTAATATAAATCAAAAGTGAATTTTTTATTAGTGAGATATGCACTTCTTCTCTCTCATCTCACCATTTCACAAACTTAATAGAAAGAACTGTTCTGTGTAAGCCGAAGTTGCAGGAATAGAGAGCAGAACGAAATAATTTTAAGTAAATTTGGTAAATCTTTCTAAGTATTTTTAAAAATTTTGCCATTTTTGATCCGTGGATCTTTTGTTTTAAAGTATATTTCTTTTAATATTGATATTTAAGTCAACAATTTTTATTGAGATCGAGGGTGTTTTTTAATGAAAATTTATTGTGGAAAAGCAACAATAATTAAAAAAAATGGTAGAAGTGATAGCTATTTCGGAAATCACCACATTTCCTCATCAGACTTCTTTCAGTAGGATTCGAACCGACGACTCAGCCAGTTGCCTACGCACTGTGCTAAGTTCGCCTTGTTAATTCTTGTTGCTTATTTCCACTATTTCACTTGTTAAGCCAACTACAATCAAGCGCAGCTATTCCGCTGCAATTCACTTGATCATGTGGTGTGGCCTGGAGCTCAATAAAAATTGTTGAATATAACTGTTATAAGGCCATAAAATAGCAAAAAACAAATTGAATTTTTAGTATAAATGTCATCCGTTTTAAAACATATCTTTCTTGCAAATTTCTGAAATTATAAATGTATTGAAGAAATATAGTATTTTTGCATACTTTATTTTTTTCCAACAGTATATAGTACGCATACCCAAAAAAATAGTACAATACTATATATTATTAGTATGGTTGGCAACCCTAGTCCTGCACCCTAAGCTCAGTTATACAGGCGGGTTGAAGATAACCCCGACACCACGTGCAGTAGTGCGAGTGGGTTCGTAACCTTTTGGTTTGACCTTACCTCGGGTGAGCCCCAAAAACAAGGTTTTGTTTTATTTTGAATTTGTGCGTTTATTATTTCTTTTTCGCTTTGTGTATTTCGACCCACCCTAGTGCCAGTATTATATACATACTCGTTTATCTACCCTACATAGTAGTTAGTGGCGTCTAGTACCTTGTATTGTTTTGTCCAACTTTGAACTTAGTTTGCCTTAGCTATTTGGTATACTGCCTTATTCTTCCCCGTCAAGCAACCCAGCCGTCTCCACTGAGCCAGCCGTTTGCTTGTTTTTTTTTGTCATCTACTTTTTGTGCGGTCGTTTGTTTTTTTGGTTTGGCCCGTTGTATTGTTGTTGCGCACGGTATGTGCTTTTAGGTGGTGATTTTATATTATTGCACAAAATATTTGGTGACAAGGTTTAGGTGTTTTTCTTACACCAAGCAACTACGTTATCAAGGTCGGATTGAAGATTTACTGAAACAGTAGGACCCCCAATCGTCAAATAAACCTTTAGATCTTCGGAATAAAAAATGAAATTAGTGAAGTCAAAACAGCTGGAGATGTCGTTAATAAATATTATTAAGAGGAGAGGACCCAAGATACTTCCCTGCGCAGCACCGGAAGGTGCAATGAGTGGTGAAGAAGAAACGTAAACACTTTTTTGGGAGGTGAGGTATGATTCAATCTAATGTAAAGAGACAGAGTGGAAACCCAGTGTCCTCAATTTTAAGACTAAGATTGAGTGATTGACATTGTCAAATGCTTTTGAAAAGTCTATGTAAACAGTGTCGGCTTGAAGACGATTATGAAAATCAGACACACAATATTCAGAGAAGATAGCGAGATTTGACACCGTTGACCTGCCTTTCATAAAACCATGCTGGTTGACAGTACTTAAATGCAAAATAAAATTTTTCTTTAACAATTATTTCGAATAATTTCGAAATAGTGGAGAGTTTGGAAATTGGTCGGTAACTCGCGATGTTATTCACGTCAGTCTCAAAATACTGTTTGAGTAAAATTGAATTGAATTTCATCCTGTACATCGGAAAGCGTTAAGGTTAACGATCCAAAATTAGCAGGGGAGTTTGAGTTCAGATAACAGTCACTAGTCTAGTTCAAAGTTTGCGCGGAAGAAATCAGCAAACAGATTTGCTGCTTCTAGAGAAGATTGTACCTGTGTTTCATTATAAAATACCACAGATGAAATGCTTGAGCACGACCTGAAATAGCGCCAGAAAACTTTGGGATTTGTTTATATATTAGATTCGAACTTAAGAACACAGTTTCGCAGCAAATCCTTACTGATAGATTTCATTTACCTTGAATAATGTAAATACTTTTTTTGGTTCATGAGTGTACCAAGGAACAGCGCTTTTTCGTAACGGGAATATTTTTTAATCGTCCTACTCAGGGCCGTAGCCAGGATTTTTTTTTGGGGGAGGCTTCTAACAAAATATTTTTTTTATTTTCACTTTTATTTCAAAATAAATGATTAAAAGAAAATACTGATAAAAATAAAATATATCGCACAAACATGGTTGAAATTTTTAAATTCCTGCCCGTATTTTGTGTGTAACTCCAATATTAGTGGCATTGTGCCACGGCCGAGTAATCATAGTCAAATTGTATAGAAGTCGAAAAAATTATAACCGCACCAAATTTTGACAAGTTTTATAATATTATTTTTGTTGTTATTTAATTTTGGTTTGTTTTTTATAGTTCCTTCTTTACCAGCATCCGTATAAATACAAGTTTAAAGGCAGTGTCACACGATTGGACATTTGCCGAAATTTGGTGTAAATCGTATCCGAATTGTGTGAATACCCAAATATTTTTCAGTATACCAATCACGAAAAGTAATTTGTTGAAATTTTTCAATACAAGATTGCTGTATTGTACCAAGCTTTTGACTACCATAACCCCGCATAAAAATGCACAAATCTGTACAAATGTACCAATCGACTGACACAGCCTTAAAAATTTATGCAGTTAAAACAAAAAATTCAACGAATTTTCGTAAAAATTTCGAGTTTTAAATTAAATTCTGAGTATGCAGTTTTTTAGCCCATTGAATTCTAGTAAAATAAAGTACAAGTTTCAAATGGCTAAAAATTACGGTTGATTTTTTAGAATTTTTAAAATAGCTCGAAATTTGTACGAAAGTTTGTTGAATTTTATTAATATTGCGCAAAGTTAGTAACTTGGATTTACACGGGTTTTGTTACAAAAAAAATAACCAAAATAAAATAACACACCTACAACCCCTGGATTGAAAAATTCTAAGTTAACCGCTTTCCTGATCACAGCCTGGCTTGGCGCACTTATTACGGATTTCCCAAGGATGGTCTTAGACCCCTCCCGTATAAATTGGAATACCATGCGTACACGGAAACCACTTATTTTACAATTTAAATTGCATAAATGTAAAGCTAAGTCTCTCAAAAAAAATTTCAAACTTGACTTCCTAAAATTTCCATTCTTATACATTCATGTTTCTGGCATACGGGCGACGATATCTCTGGAAGTATTTCTGAGAGAGTACTGGAACTTGGTACGGAGATATGTATGTGAAATCAAATTCACACTCACGGAGAAAATGAGCGTTTTTGGAAAATGGGCACTGGAACCTCCAATACTAACTGAAACTTTCATACTGCATATGCATAGCTCTACCCAGAATTGCAGCGGATGATGGTAAAGCGGTCGTCGATTAACCGTTGTCAAAATTACAACTCACACTGGCAAATGGAATGGTTCATAATTGTGGCGGCAGCGTTTTTACCGCTGACGTTTTTTGGTTGATTAAAATTTATTTTAATTTTTACCGCCCAGCGGGGCGGCACAAAGTTGATTGAGTGTTGGTTGTAGCAATTTTTATTATTTTCACAGGTTTGGCAATGTTTTCATCCATTTTTATTTCCAGCAAATCTACATACCCGCACATACCGTAAAACTATTTAATTTTAATCACAGTTTACAGTAAACTTGGCTACCTTATTAATTTTCATTGGACTCCTCCTCCATGTATAGCATAAAGGACGGCGTTTGAACATATTGGAAAACATGGAGATATACAAGCAGAAAACATTTCAAGTGAGAATTATAAACGAACAAACAAACACCGTATCCGATGTAATATTCGAACCACTTAAGATATTGTACGAAAAATATGAGAAAACCCCTGAAAAAAATGCCAACGCCGCAGAGACCAAGAAAATGAAAATAACGGATTTCTATCCGCCGGCGAATACAAGCAACCAACCTGTGAGATAATGAAACAAAAGCGGTCGCACTTAGATGGGTATGCATGACCTAATGACAGTTTAAACAGATAGTAACACGAATACATAAAAAGCGGAAGGAAACACGAACTATTCAGAACGAAAAATGACACTGAAGATGGCACAACGCCGAAACCGGTTTGTCTCCAAACCAAATTTGACAAGGGATGACGGAAAATCGTTCCACAGTACATCAGAGTTCTACCTTTAAGCTAAATAAGTACTTGTTCTACCTCCTAAATTTTCCAAAGTCAGCCCACCATTATTCACTGAAAGTTGTGTTCGGAACACGGTATGACTTATGTAGGAACCGTATCCGGTCAAAATCACTTACGCTACACGCGTGATTTGTTTGAAATTTTGTTTTTCTCGTTATTTTATTTTATCTGACTTGAAAATATTGTTCACTATAAGAAGATATTGGCTGCATTTCTTTATTCATTCTGAACGTTTGGAATAAACTTTTTTGTTTATTTATTTTTTAGAACGTTCTTGTTGATATGTTGACGTCTATTTCAAACGCATTCTGTTTATTCCGGCTGTGAAATGGGATTATCCGGAATGTATAAAGAAACGCAGCCATTGATATTGGATTTCATTGGGTTGACGAAAACGACAACTGTGAAAAAATATCAACCAATACATTCAAACAAATTGTCAAATAAGCATATTTATATATTTTATTTTGTCTATCTGGATTACTGTATACTGTGATTTTAATGATAATTTTCAAATCAAAATGAAAACTGACGGAAGCCGTCATGCGTCGCAATTATTTTTACTCTGACAGATTTTACTGCGGCAACTGTTCACTTACCGCACACCACTTTGCCGTCGTCCGCTGTAATTCTGGGTAGAGATTATCTCTTCAAATATTTGGGGTAGAGTACTCAAGCTTGGTATGGAGATATGTATGTATGTATGTATGTGAAAAAAATCCCATAAAACTGGCTACGCATGACGAACATCTGCGCGCCAACGTGCTCGCTGTAGTTTGCTACAGACGGTGAGCGGCTCATAAGTGATTTTGTACTCAAAGCTTAAACATGGAAAGAAAAGACGCGGATGATGCAATTGAAATATTTATGACTTAGGTTTTTTTATGTATGTGTTACTTAAATTTATTTATATTTTACTTGTATGTATGTACATATACATATAGTAATTTAGCCTCATTTATCAAAAATTCAATTAACGTACATGGCTTGGATGCATTTATCCGCGATGTGAACACTGCAAGCATCAACACAAAATGAGGTTGTTGTTTTTGTTTCCAATGCGATGCTCGCAAACCACGCTACAAACGACGAGCATGCTTGCTGAAAATCAAAGTTAAGGGCTAACTATAAAATGAATAAGCTGCCGTAACTGACTGTCAGAAAATGAACGAAAAGTCTGTCAAATGCATAAGCAACGTAGTGTAGACTATTAGGTGGCTATATTTTACTTACATGAGTTCAGTGTTGCCACATTTAATTAGATATAACAATAGCCACTATCAATCAGTTTGTTGTAGATCACACAATGGGTAGGTTCGGAATTCGCAGAAGTTGAGCGCAACCGTTGCTAAAAAATCAGTGATCATAAAGCGCCTTCTGAACGGCTTGATACATTAGCTGTCAAATTCAAAACACACAACATGTTGTCTCAAATGATCATAAAAATATTACGTTCATCTAACACGCAACTGTTCAGTTGATCGGAAGTGCAAAACAACGCGTTCAGAAGGTGCAATCGCAACAGTTACTGAGCTGTTGCGCCTTCTAAACGTGCCCAATTATTGTAACCTAGAAATGCCGAAGAACTGTTCGAATTGCGAAACTTCCAGGATAACCTGGTGTTTCTGTAAGAGGAAACGCTTGCGGCCCACTTCCTAATGTGGAACCAGAACTTCTTTTGACCTGTGTTACATGTAAGACCGAATCGAAAAAGTTACCAAGTTGAAAAATAAGCTACCAAATATGATAAATAAAGAAAAAAATACCAATTTCGGTAAAAACAATCCCAATGCGGCAACACTGCATGTGTTACATATGTACATACATACGTACGAGGACAAACAGCTGATTCCGTACGGAAGGTGCGATCAGTATCGCTCTTTCCTTAAGCAAATGACGTTTGGCGAAACTTGACGAAACTTGATGTTAAGCACATTATAGTTTCAGAATAGGATTTATGTGTATTCGCACGTTTGCATACGCTTGCTTATTCATATTATAGTTAGCCCTTTAAAGGACAAGGGGGCGTGCCAACTCCCATGCAAATTAATTTTTTTATGCTGTATATCTCTGGAGGTTTTTATTGCAGAAGATTGGAACTTGGCACCGAGATGTGTACCTTCGGTAAAAATTTACTATTTTATACTGCATATCTCTAGAGTTGTTTATGGTAGAGTACTGGGACCTGGTATTGGGATATATTCAATAAATTCCATACTCATGGGAGAAAGTTAGAAAAGGGGGCATGGCACTTTCCGTACAAATTGACTGTTTCTTACCACATATCCCTGGATATGTATGGAGATATGTATGTAAAATTTATTCATTGCTCATGGAAAAAATATCAGTTATTAACAAAGAAGGCCTCCCATACTTACTAAAACTTTCCTAATACATATCTCTGGAAGGGTAGAAAATCTCTGAAAGTATTTTAAATTTGTTATGGAGATTTATTTTCTTAGTACAGTACTGAGAGACAAAATTTCAGTCAATGGAAAAGGGAGCGCCGGCATCTGCCATATAAGTTAAAAATTGCTTGAAGCATACCTCTGGAGGCACTTAGCTACAGTACTGTGGATTCGCATTTTATCAAAGCGGGGTTACTGAATTTGAGTTGGAAAAATTTAGAACCCGCCGTGGCATCTGACAAAAGGTTACACGTTCGCGTGGCTTATCGCTGGAACCATTTTAAAGTTAACTTAGAGGGATTGACATCTTTATGCGGCCTAACTAACTTAACCTGCTTAAAAAGTATAGAGCTATAAAAAATGGCCACATAAATAAAATATAGCATCTTTAAATTATAATGTTATAACCGCAAAAAAAGACATGTCCGGAGAAGACGGTTTCACCCTATTTTGGGTATGGGGAATCGAACTGCAACGTTAGTTTTATGTTTTCTGCGCGCCTTCATAAAACTTTTTATTTTGAAAATTTTGTCTCCAATGGAATTTTTTCAAGTGTTATATCCTATTTTGTGGTTTCTAAATTTTATCTGTTTGGTTTTTTCGGCAAAATTTCTTTGGCAAAGTTGTTCGAAATGCCTCAGACCTTAACTTTCGTGATTATACCAAACTCTAGAAAAGAGTTATTTGACACTTTTAGGTGGAAAATCCGAAAGCAGTTGTATATTAATTACACAGGAACACAAAAACAAAAAATGTTGTGAACCAGATGGTATACCCCACTATTTTTAGGTTTTTGGGCTCTCTTAAGGCGAATACGACCAAAAAATTAACTTCATCGGACTATTTTCACGCTACTACACCTGGGGATTGAAAATTAAATTTTCATGCAATGTTAAGATGGGTGTGTATTCCTACCTTTCTAGGAACGCTGAAACCGAAAATGTCTACAAAAAACTAATTAGACCCCTCCTTCACTTCCTATAACCTTCTTACTACACCCTGAATGGGTTCGTATTTTGAATTTTCATACAAAATTAAAATGTATGCGTATTTCCAAGTTTTTGGGCCGCTGAATCCGAAAATTACTACCTTATGGTCATATTCGGTTTAAAACGCCCCATAGTGGTCTGAAATCCAAATCTAGGTGGACAAAACTATTTATAATAATAATAATAATACCGACGGTTTTACCCTCCATTCCTGCCCATCCGCGGAACCAATATTTTCAGATTTTGTGCCGAGCCACGAAAGGCAGGAATTTGTTAAGTGTCGAGAACTAAAACTGCTCAGCTGCAGAACTAAATTCATCGGCTGATTTTGATTAACGCGGGGGATCTGGTAGATAACTGACGCTCTGTTGTCCCAGAGCCTTTATTTATAACAAAAAACTCTTAACCTACAAATACATAATTCTTAGCCTAACAAGACTGCAGTACCGGGGAGCGACTGCTGAATCGGTAGCTACCTGATAAACTCCGTCAATTACCGACCGACTACTTGCAGTGTATTTCAGCGATTACTTTTACAAGCCAATGTCCTAGGCGGTAGTCACCATCGGCTCTCTCTGCACTACCGGGAGTTACTAAAGTAGTCACTTGCGTGTTTTATGGGCGCCCTCTGTCGTAGTTTACCGCTATTCTGTTTCCGACTGGTTCGATTCTGCACTACCATGTGCACTACCACAGGTTAAAAGAGTAGCTACTTACATAGGAGTCGGTGCGGTAGCGGTTAAAAAGTAGCGATTGACTCCAGCAGTACTGCAAGGAATACCCTGCAGTGCGGGGGAGCGACTACAGGACTGCTGAATCGGTAGCTACCTGATAAACTCCGTCAATTACCGACCGACTACTTGCAGTGTATTTCATCGATTACTTTTACAAGGCAATGTCCTAGGCGGTTGTCACCATCGGCTCTCTCTGCACTACCGGGAGTTACTAAAGTAGTCACTTGCGTGATTTATGGGCGCCCTCTGTCGTAGTTTTCCGCTATTCTGCTTACGACTGGTTCGACTCTGCACTACCACGGGTTAATAGAGTAGCTACTTAACTAGGAGTAGGTGCAGTAGCGGTTCAAAAGTAGCGATTGACTCCAGCAGTACTGGAGGGTAGTGATTTAAAACATGTGTGTTGCACTACACATGTAGTAGGTATGAACAACTTATCTAAAAAAAAAGATAGAGTCCGACCCATTCAAATTTTTTTGTCAGGTACCGATGCCGATGCCGATAATAAATATAAAATATAAAATGAAAAACAGCTTCTCATAAAAATACAATCGCCATTCGGAGTAGGCGTAAAACTGTAGGTCCCTCCGCTCTGTGTGACAACATCAAGGCGCATGCCACCAATCGGAGGAGAAGCTCGGCCAAACACTAACATATGTGTAAGCGCCAATCTATTATATTATATTATTATAAAATAAATGTATTAATTCATATTTAATTTAAGGGAGTTAACAAAACAAAAGGAAACAAAGAATTGAATTATTTATCTTGTTATCCAACATTACATACACATGTATGTAAACAGTTGTCACCAACAGTTGGTTATCGATCACCCCTAGTTTAAGTCGTCAAGTTCCAATTCTCAGTCGTCCCTATCATCGGATATCGTGCCTTTTTGGCTCTTCGGCGGTCTCAGCAGTCAGTTGTTCCACAGTAGTCGTTGGAGTCGAAGGGTCGCAGCATTCCATAGAATAATCAAGCAACCGGTCGTGTTAACATACTTAGATAATCTCTGAATCATCAAAATTCAATTTCATATTTAAAACATCTATTTACATTGATAGTCAATTTCACTAATTATAATTAAATAAAAATTTAACTGAATAAAATATTAACTTTCAACCTTCATTTGGGGCTCAACCGTAGCCAAAACCGGTCAAGTGGTCAAGTTACGTTAGGATAAAAGTCGACCGAAGAATAAGCACAAAAATTTCGCAACTCGAAAAAAGGAAAAAATTTTATATTTCCCTTGCGCACCCTAGAAGTTTCTCGAAGGTCTCGGTAGAAAATTTGGCTACCATGAACTGTAGCATTTATGTAACTTAAAATACACCCCTACTTCACGTGCTCGGCGCAGGTGCAATAGAAAATCCGATATTAACAGTTACCGGCAAAAAGAGTGCAGATAAAATTGTTGTTGAATGTGGCGTTAAAGAAGTGCTACCATCAGCAACGAGTAGTGTCAGCAATGAGAACAAAAGCGGGGAAACGATTCAGCGGGCGTAACTGCAGGAATGAGCGGCTGGAAGTCAGCTAGTAGCGGTGGTGTTCAATTTTTTGACACACCGAATGTCATTGAAAACAAAGACGATAGCATAAAATATTTAATGAAACTGCTCACAATAAAGAAGGGAAGATGACAGCAATAAACAAGTCACTTATCAGCAGATAGTTTCGCAAAAATAATTCCCTCCTACGACGGCAAGAGTATTCCAGTTTTACAAAGGCTTTCAAATTTCGAAAAAAATGCAGATGCATACGGACTCGACTCGACTCGAGTAATTCCTGGAGTCCGTTTGTGTCAGTGATTATAAGAGTTTACGCGAAAACTTAACTACAGAATTCCACAAGGAATATACGAGTGCTGAATTGTATAAAAAACTGCGTGAAACAAGAAATCATAGTGACGAAAGTTTCCATGACTACGTGTTACGTGTTAAAAAACTAGCATCCCTCGGGGCGGTCGACGATGCATCGGTAATACGCTATATTGTTGAAGGATTGCGTGTCAGAGCTGAGATAAAATTTGTGTTATACAACTGCAAAAGCATTAAAAAGCTACTTCAACACCATGAAGTATTTGATTACGCATATAAAACATATACCATTACGATTATAAGAAATAAAATTAAATATTGCTCCATAATTATTACTGAACAATGGAAAAGTTGTTTTCGTCTCGCGGGACGATTATTTCAAGACGAATATTATTTACGTCTTCTCATAATAATTATATGGGATTTTCATTTTTTTTCGTGTCTCGGGACGTTTATTTCAAGACGAATATTATTTACGTCTTCTTATGATAATTATATGGGCTTTTTATTTTTTTTCGTCTCTCGGGACGTTTATTTCAAGACGAATGTTATCTACGTTTCTCATAATAATTATATGAGCTTTTTTATTTTTTTCGTATCATGGGACGTTTATTTCAAGACGAATATTATTTACGTCTTCTTGTAATAATTATATGGGTTTTTTTATTTTTTTCCGTGTCTCGGGACGTTTATTTCAAGACGAATATTATTTACGTCTTCTTATAATAATTATATCGGCTTTTTATTTTTTTCGTCTCTCGGGACGTTTTTTCAAGACGAATATTATTTACGTCTTCTCATAATAATTATATCGGCTTTTTATATTTTTTTTGTCTCTCGGGACGTTTATTTCAAGACGAATATGATTTACGTCTTCTCATAATAATCATATGGGACTTTTATTGAATTAAAACTTCTTTATCGAGTTCGGAGATTTAGGACCGTTAATTTATCTATTTTCAAGTAATTCCATGGAATTTTCTTTAGTTAAATGAAATAAATAAATAAACTATAGCTTAACACAGATACGCTAACGGCCCTTAAAGCGTTAAATATATTTATATGTCACGTAAAGTTAAAAGGGACCTACGCTCAGAAAAAAAGATTTCGGGAAAAACGACTTTCAAGTTTACCAAGTTGATTTTGATGCTTCTGAACGTTTTAATGGATTGAAATTCGTTACTCGGGGGTTTTCGGGGTCGCTGATTACGAATCTGATTTTAGTTTTCCAAAATTCAAATGGCGGATGACTTTTTTAAAAATTGATCGGAATCGCTTGAAACTCATTACCCGGGGGTTTTTGGTGTCGCTGATTACGAATCCGATGTTCGTTTTTTAAAATTCAAAATGGCGGATCCAATATGGAGGAAAAAATTTAAAACTTCTTCGGATTCATGTGAAACTCAAATATGTCGTTGACACCGAAAACGCGATCAGTGATTACGAATCCGATGTTCGAAAACCCCCGAGTGACGAGTTTCAAGCGAATTTGATTAATTTCAGAATAGTTTGCCAGGTTTGATTTTTTTGTACTTTTTTGTGTGAAGGTACCTAACTTTGAAGTGAAATTGTGAAAAAACTAATGCAGCTAGAAAGCTGCGGCTTGTTGCATTGGGAAGAATGGCCCGTTTACTATAAGAGTCGATGAAAAAGTGAAAACCGATTTTTTCTGACCGTAGGTCCCTTTTAACTTTACGTGTCACATATATATATATATACATACATATATATATTAAAGGCTTTCCTTTTACGTGGTTTTGGTTCTTGAAAAGGGTTGCCAGATGTTAGAAAATCAAATGCAAATAATCGAGTTCGGAGATGTTTACGTAAAATATTTAACCCACCGTCACTACATCTGCACCGAGAATTGACGAGATTGGTATGTAGAAGTGCAATACGGTTTTATTTTTCAAAAAAGGTTTGCCACATAATAGAAATTAAATTCAAAATACTAAAATTATTTAAAAAGTTATATGGGTTATAATATATGGGTATCAATCCAAATGGTTTGAATTATTTTATTTGTTAACTATACATAAATATTTTTTTTTATTTTGATATGTACTTCCTTTATGTACAATGTGCATGTCCAATTAAAGAAATTTAATTTTAGTTATTTTTTTATAAAAATATAGTTTATTCTTTAACAAGACCCGTGTAAATCCAAGTTTCCAAATTTGTGCAATATTAAAAAAAAATTAACAAATAAGTAGTCCACTTGCAAACAGCGTTATGTGATTTTATAATAGTAAGCCATAAATTTGAAAATACGACTACGACAACAAGTAACATTTACATAGAATCTTTTTTATTATTACCTGAAAATTTGGATAAATAAGAGCCTTATATAATTATAACATAACATACCATGACATAAGATAACATTACCAGTCTACACGACCTAAAGCAGTTTTCTAGGTTCATCAGAAGAAGGATACTTTTGAATGTTTATAAATAAGTATGATAGCGACTTTTGGAAGAAGAGTTAACATTTTATGCGATTTTTTTCAGAATATAAAGGATTTTGCACTGTGTTGTTAGTGGACGTGGAACTACTTTAAATACTGGTACGTAATTCACCAAAAACTAAAAATCGTAAAAATTTTACATAGCGCACTGTGCAAGTGTCGTACTCAAATCTTCGTACAAATTTCCAGGCATTTGAAACTTATACTTTATTCTACTGGAATTCAATGGGCAGCGATGTTCTATTGAAAAATTTCAACAAACTAATTTTCGTGATTGGGATAAAGAAAAATATTTGGGTATTCACACAATTGGATACGATTTACACCAAATTTTGGCAAATATCCAATCGTGTGACACTGCCTTTAAACTTGTATTTATACGGATGTTGGTAAAGAACGAACTATAAAAAGTAACCAAAATTAAATAACAACAAATATAATATTTTATAGCTTGTGAAAGTTTGGTGCGGCTATAATTTTTTCGACTACTGTACAATGTACAAAAAAAGTGCGGTTTTTCCGGCGAGACTACCAAACCTTGTACATTTTAAGACTTCTAACAAAATATTTCTGAAAAATAATAAGATTTACGTGAGCTGGACTGGTTTGAAAATACCTCTAAAATGGAGTTTTTTATGAATACAAATAGTTTCTTAAAGGATTTTTTGGAAAAAATCCTCCCAGATGGAAAAAACAGTTTAAGCTTAAAAAATCTACATAAAAATACTAAAAAATTGTATCAACGGAACCATAACAATAAGAATTTGATGCTGTTTTTCAACTTTTTTCAAAGGTTTGGGTAAGAAAAACTTGAATAACTGCTCCAACACTTTACCGATATAGACTTATGAGGTATCAGTGGAAAGGTATTTTCTCACCTTTTATTTTTTTGCAAAACAAACTTATTCACGTCCCAAAGTTTTCTTTACCAAATACCAAGCAAAGAAATTCAAAGGGTGAGAAAATACATTACCAATGATACCTCATAAGTTTAAATTGGTACTGTTTTTAGCTGAGTTATTCAAGTTTTTCTTAAACCAGTCTTTGATAAAAGTTCAAAAACAACATCGAAAATCTCATTAGATATTATGATTCCGTAGAAAATTTTTTTTAAATATTTTTATACAAATTTTTTAAGCTTAAACTGTTTAGTAATCTGAGGGAACTTTTTTCAAAAAATATTAAAAAAAAAACTGTTTTTTTTTAATAAAAAACTAAATTTTTTGAGGTATTTTCAAATCGGTCCAGCTCACGTAAATCTTATTATTTTTCAGAAATATTTTGGTAGAAGTCTTAAAATATAATAGATTTCATAATTCCAGTGGAAGAATAGTACCGATTTTTTCTTGTATGGGGAATGATGCAGTCTACTGTACATAAGTTGACTATGATTACTGGGCCGAGCTATCATAGTAGCACAATGCCACTAAGTGCATTTTAAAATTTTCAGGCAATCGCCTCATGCGATTATCGATTATATTTTTTGTTGTTTGTGTGAAATATTTTATTTTTATCAGTATTTTTCTTTTAATCAAAATGTGTTGAAATAGAAGTGATAATAAAAAAATGTTTTGCCAGAAAGCACCCCGCCCCCCGAAAAAAAAAATCCTGGCTACGGCCCTGCTCCTGCATGTAGTTTAGAAATGAAGTTTTTTAAAACTCTTGCGTTTGATGTAATCACTCATTAAAGTTATTAAATAATTAAACAGTTGGCAGCCCTCATCCACAAATTTTCAAAGTGAAACTTTCTTAAACCTATTTTTTTACGCCTTCGTGTACACATTTTCAGACTACAACCAACCTCGCCTGACACCCATATTGTGATACGTAGTCCAGTAACCTAACTCCCATGTTCATGTTCAATTGAATTTTTTAAACAGATGGCAACCCTCCCACATGTTGCTTAGAAATAAATCCTTTTCAACACCATTTCGATTGATACCCATATTGAAGTAATTAATTTAACTAAATTGAATTAATGTTTTAATATTTACCGGATAGCAAACTAACATAATTTAAACCTTCTCCCAATTCTCAAATTCTCAAAATTTCGTCAAAATAGGTCCAGAGGTTTTTGAGTAAGGGGCTGTCCATATATTACGTAAGACCTTTGTGGGGGAGGGCGG
>NW_016162053.1:34420-46086 GCF_001687245.7 Rhagoletis zephyria | reverse complement strand
ATCGATGTTTGTTCGATTTTTATTTTTAGGTTTATTTTATTTTTATTTTTTATTTTTTGTTTTTTACTTTTTGGGGGGTATTTTATTTGAAGCTGTTTTGTTTTGATGGTTTTTTTGTTGTAATCGTTGTTGTTGTTGCTGCAGTTTTACATGACTGAATTGGCAAATGAATCGTTAGTGTGTTGTTGCCGAGTTGGAGGAGGATTTAAAAAGTGTGTTTATGTTCGAAGTGCGTACAATTGCAAAAATATATAACTAAATAGATATAATGAGCTGGGCGCACAGTGGGCCCACTTGCCGTTGATTTTTGTTGATTTTGTAAAGTTGTACTTAAGGATCAGGAAGCAAATATTCCCAGCAGTTGTGTTTTTTATATCATTATTTTAATATAAATTGCTAAAGGAGCTACTTGCTCCACACATCCGAGGGATTTAGGAATACACCATCTGAATTAAAATCGAGATGGTTTCCTCATTTTGGACAGAAAACTTATTTGGCTGATCATCGTTAAAAAGCGGTTAACGTCATTTATGCCCGTAAATGGTCATAGGCATGAGATGTGGTTTACAATTTCAAAGAGTGTAATCGGTACATCATAGATACGTTAAAATCCCACGGGAGCGCCTACTAAGACCTTAAATACCTTGGTGTACGTAAACACCGAGGCCGAGCAGAGCGCACTTCACTTTTATATATATGTATATATATTTTTTTTAATTTTATTGAATTCTTTTTAATTTAATTTTCATTGAATTTTTAATATAATTGAAAAAAGTATATGTACTTACTTACATACATATCGTCGGGTAGCGGAATTATTTTTGAATTAAATTTTCTTTAATATTAAAAATTTTACTGTTTTAAAAAGAAAAACATAATTTTTTTCATTTTCATAAAATTTTAGAAGCTTAGTTTATGTTTTTTTCGTGTTTTTAAATTTATTTTTATATATTTATTTTTTATATTTCATAATTTTTTTTTTTTTAATTTTATTGCATTCTTGGGAACTTCTTTTGTTTATTTCGTTATTTAGTAATTTTTTAATTTAAGTTTCACTAAGTTTTTAAATGTCATTCTTTAAAAAAATATATACATATACATATATTCACATACATAAATTCTTTAGTTTCACGTAAGCTTTAGAAACTTAATTTATTAGTTTCTCCTTTTTTAATTGAATTTTTTGCTTTAAAATTCGATTCAAGAAACTTATTTGATTTATTTTTTCTCTTTTTTTTATTTATTCATACATAATTTTTTTTCATTTTATTTTTGTTTTAAACTTTTTCTTAATTTCATTGAATTCTTGTGAACTTATTATATTTATTGCGTTATTTTGTAAATTTTTTTTTATTTAATCTTCACTAAATTTCTAAATTTATGTATTTACATGTATATATTTTTTTAACTTCACGCAAGTTTCCGCAAGCTTGCTTTATTTATTTTTCTTTTTTTTTCTTAATTTCTTGTTACCATTTTTAAATTAATTTTAGAAACTTATTTATTTTTTTCCTGTATTTTGACTTTTTTTTTTTAAATTTTTATATTTCGTAATATTTGATATTTTTTTAATTTCATGTAATTTTTATAGAACTGTGTAATTGCCAAAGGCCAAATAGAATAGACCTAAGACCTCCTCGTTAGCAGATCTTTCAATTAGGCTTTCGTAAGACAGAAAACAACTTTCAAGGTGGTTTCCAGAATTGTCACATAATAATAAAAATACTTGTAGTATAGGGTAATTTCATGACAGGAGATCCTACGAGGAAGAGAATCACTCTATGAAATCTTCACACGAAGTGGGGATACAATTTTCTTCCTGCAAATCATTATTTGAATACGTTTCTTTGAGCAATCCAATTAAAAGCAGAGTCCACTTTTAGGACATCCTGATAAATCTTGCCCAATTTTCACCCGATAAATTCAGACTCACTCATTCATCTACAAAATTCTCTACTTACGAAATTAAAACTGGTCACTGCCTAATGGGATGGCAGCCACATGGGCCTGCTAGCCAAATACTCGCACCTACCGTGTCGCGGAAGAAATTGAAAGTTTTCAGGCCAACCTCTTTTGTTGTCTTCTCTAGGCTGGATAATGCCGTGCTGGTTAGGCGTGGGTAACGCAGTGCGCCGCCTCGCCATTGCGCTGATACCGAGAGGTGAGTTACGTGCGCTGATACCGATTTTCACAACTCTGTAACGCGATGGCGCCAAACACATCGGAACACTGACAACACCGAGGGTCGCAAAGAATCAGCAAAAAACACTCTCAAGAGAAATGTCACTTGCAAAATGTTCAGCACAAGGCGAATTTATACAAGGTGGTGTTGCTAGAATTCGCCGTAATCCTTTTGAATGTCAAAATGATGTGCTTCTGGTATTTTTGGGTACTTCCTGCCGTTGTGCCGTGCAGTGTGCGTATAATTTGTCGTTGTAATTTTTATTTTTGCTAGGACGATACCACCTTTTATAAACCTAACCTAACCTAACCTATCCAGGCCTAGTGCTGATGCCTTTGTTGAGTAGATCCACGTTATCATATAGGTTAGGTTAAGTTGAAGTGACTGCCAGGCCCAGAGGACGCCAGTACACTTAGGCCTAATCAGGGCCTATTGTGATACGACACGGATCCAAAACTTCTACTCCTTAAACCAATTCGTGGAGTCTACGAACCTTAGCAACTGCGGTGTACCAAACTAAGCAGTTGCGCTTAAATAGCCAAGAAACCCGAAGTGCCTGATTGATTCAGGCTCATCGTCATGGCAGCTCCTGCAGTGGTCGTTGCGACTAACCCCAAGGCGTTCTGCATGCCTTCCTATCAGGATATTTACTGTGAGCAGGCCAATGGCCATCGACATATCGCCTCTATTTAGAGTAAGCATTTCCCTCGATGTCCGTATATTCCATTTTGGCCATATAAGCTTCGTTGAATTAGCTAAATACTTTGGGATTGGGATTGGCATCGCTTATTAAACCTGCCAACGTTAAATTTATGAAGTCCCATGAAACTGCGGCGGCTTGTTTAAAACCCTATTTGGTTTTGAAGATCCTAACGGTGGCCCTACCGCGAAAGAGGACGCTTGCGGGGCAAACGGTCATACGAGCAACGTGCCGAAAACTCCAGCAACAGAAACCCCTGATGTATGCGTCAGGGAAGGATGCTGAGAGGAATCTTATTCCTTATGTATTAAAAAAAGAAGAAAGGCGGATTGGTTTTCCCCCCGGAGCCTGCTGCCCGGATTTTTCGGAATTAAAGTTCGAAGATAACAACATTTTGCCTAGTTGATAAATTTGATTAAAAAAGTAGGTACAAAAATCCTTTTGGGGTGGGATGAACGACCCGGACACATACATATTTAGTACCGGGCCCGGATTCCCTCTTAACGGCCCTTTATATGCCTTTTTATCTGTCCAATTAAGGCAATTACTATTTGGTTGGCTTCGGGGTAAGACTGTCCCAGGCTCTCATTGTCGCTAGGCTAAGTGTTAAACTACTCAATTATTTCAGATTTATAACTGCACAAGCAAATAATTTTGCACAAATTTCTACTGCCTAAATCATTTCTGTGATGCTGCAACCATACACGCATACACCACAGGCAAACAAATCTACACAAAAGCAAGCAAGTCCAAGTCAGAATGTCAATTGAATAGAACAATGTTTGTTTGCCACAAAATGTTGCAAATGCAATCGCAGCTGTCACATTCTAAATACCGGCAAATTCGAGCGCTTTGTTCACGGTTTTTGAATTTGAATTCAAATTCAATTACATGCGACTGCTTTTTGTTTGATTTTCTCCACTGTTACGAGTACTCGCGGCGGCGGCAGCGCTCCACATTTGGGGGTTGACAATGCTGCAGTTTGGCTGTGCTGTTGGAGATAGGGGCTGCTTTGAAAAAAGTTTTGTGGTTTGTGGATGCGAGTGTTGCGCTCAGAAACAGAAAAAATCAAAACAAACAGCTAAAAAACTGCAGCAGAAATAAAAATTAATGTGTACATATGTATATGTTATGCTCGTCTGTGCGTGAAAGTGTGCGTGAAAGTGCGCGAGTGTGTGTGTGTAAATTTGCGTTAGGCAGCCGAAAAAGTGAACGACAGCAACAGCGGCGATGACGCCGACATCAACATATGTATACACATATTTATGTATGACAACCACACAACCACAACGAAAACGACCAATGCAACGCGCGCCGCTCACACATGTCCTTATCGGCGGCCCAGACACACACACACACACACACACACATGTTCAAAGCATCGCTTAACGGCGACTGCCGCACACGTCACTGCCCCGCTACAACTTGCACTACTTTGCATTTTTAATTTTTAATTTTTTTTCGCTTTTGTCTTTTATCATTTTGCAACTCCCATTTCGTTTGTGATTTTCGAGCATTTTCGGCTCAGTTTGACGTTCTCTCCCTTCCTGTTTTTTTTTGTTTTTTTTTTGGTGTTCTGTTGCTCCCTTTTGGAGCGCACATTTTTATTTATTGCACTAAGCTGCGACGCAAAGAGGGGCAGCGCTGTCGACTTCGCCGCACAGCCTATGCAGCTCCAGTCCTCAATGCAGGACGACTAACCTGAAACGCATGCATTATGCCTATGCCGATCGCAGTCGCGCGCAAAGTCGAAAGGTCGCAGCGTGAAGAAGGCGACGGCGGCGGCGGCGGCGTCCATGCAAGTGAGGAGCATATTTTTATATGGTTTCAATTAATTTTTTGTGACTTTTTGTGTAGCTGGTCAGGTTTTGCTTGACTTTTTATTTTTAATGCCCTTTCCTTTTTCGCAGTATTCACCGAATGCACTCGACAGAGAAGCGAGGATAATGCACACAAAGCTCCCATATGAATTGATGTGTGCTTTGCTCGTTGGTAAAGGGGGGTGCGGTGCGCGGCATGCAGAGTGGACATGTGCAACACACACACACGTATATACATAATTACATTTACGTACTTATCCTTCGACTAGTTACATATATGTATGTAGAGTTTGCACACTGCACTCGAACTTGAGTGGAATGTTGTGGAGGCCTCTCCGTGCCGCAGGATAGACAGCAGTGGTGAGCTTGTGAGCCTACTGATTGATTTTTATTTTTTGTTGCCTCACATGTGTGCCCGAAACAGTGGCAAGAGAAATGCCGAAAATTAAATGCAAAAAAAAACGAGTTGAAAAAAGTGCGAAAAAAGAAGAAATCAAAGCTTGCAACGTCAACAACATGTACGGCGACAACATTGACAACACAGCCACAGACAAGCGCACATTCAACGAGACGGGACGAGCAGCGCGGGGCTGTGTGCCTCTGCTCGGACCCTTGTACGTATGTACATACATACAAACATATACATCCATGGCCTACGCGTGGCGATCTCTGCGCCACAAAACAGGCTCGGCTCGAGTCGGTGGTACGCAACATGCAGCAAATCGGTTCTGCGCGCCAAACGGCTGGCGACGGCAACTAAGCGCACGGAAGCGGCGGTAAAGGTGCATACATAGCAGCAGCAACACAGCTTAGCGTTCATCTCGACTTTACTTGCTGCACACGCGGACGGCACACAGGGTAGCGGCAGCGGCAGCGGCAACAGCAATAGCAACGGTAGCGCGACGCAGCAACGTTTCAGCGTTTCACTCGATTCGGCCAGTCTCGACACACAGAGATCCAAAACTTGTGCCCAAAATAATTTTGAAATAGTTCAGAACAGTTTAGATGAACATCAGTGAGCTTTCGGATTGGTCGTGTTTTTTGGAGCTTTCCTTACTACCGAGCGAGCGATCCCAGTAAAAGCAGAATTAGCATTGATTTTGTCCAAAGTGTTGAGAAACCTGTTTCTATGTATTAATGCCAATAATAGATTATAAAATGAAATATGGAGTTTTTTAAAAAAGAACGAATAAGTTTCAAAATGTTTCTGAACAGTGAGCGAAAGTTACGGGCGTCAAATAAATGCTGATTGGGTTTAACCAAAAAAAGTGCTGACGTCACGAATCAAGAATAGTTTGCAGAGTTCAAAACTATACAATTAGTATTAGAAAAATATGTGTCTTGAAAAAACAAAAAAAATACAAAACATTTTAATTCCGATTAAATAAAGTACATATGTAGATGAAGCAGATGAAAACTTGATGAAAAGAGCGAAATGTGTGAAAAGTGAAAATTTCTAAACTAGAGATTCTTTATGTATATGATATGATTATACCTAAAAGTTGACTCTGTCGAGCATTCAAACGAGAATTACAATTCGATTGAAAAAAATAAATAAATAAATAAAACTTACCAGCAATTGGAGCCAGCGAAATTATGAAAAATAGATCCCGTAGGGGTGAGTAAAATTATTTATGTTGGAATTATTCACAAACTTTCGAAAAATTATAATGAGAAATACAAAAATAGTCAACGAGGATAGTTTCGACCAGAACAAAACCTTTTTTCTAGTATTCTTTGGCAGGCCACTTTACTTATAAGTAATGAAACTTGAAGTTTTGTTATATCCAAAATCTTTTGCATCTGCGTAAGTAGCAAATATATCAATTTCTTGGAGGCAATTTTCCTAGCATAGTACTGAAAAAAGAAACCAAGCCAAAGGCTTCATACCTTTATGGAGTATAGTAAGACCCATAATACAAAAAAGAAGGTAGTTTCATTGTCACTTTTCGGGCGCCATATTAACTACCTGACAATTAAGCAGATTGTGACATTTCGTGCTGCCATACCTAGTCCTAAATAATCATTTATTTATTGTAAAAAAAAAAAAAATATTTACAAAATTAAAAAGAAATTTCGATATGCGCAAAAACGAAAATTGAAATTCATGATATGATAAATATTATAGTTATGTACGATAGGAGGTACTCCCGATTGAACTGGCACTCAGAGTCTGGAAGTAAGTAGTGTATTAAGTGCAGCTTGACCGTCACGTAAACTCCTTCCGCTCTACCTATTTTCCACCACGTAGTCCATATCCTTGAGGATTGCAAATACCTTAGCCTGGAAGACCGAAGCATACCTGCCAAGAGAAAAGTTAATGACGGTAAGTGCAGCAGTGCATCAATAGCAACGCCACGTGTTGTATAGAAATATTTCGTACCGCACACGGCAGTAGTTCTTTGAAGTTTTGCAAGCGGACCTCCCACGCTCTTGATTGAGAATCTGCTCCACCATACCACTGACGCATAGATAATTATGGGTCTGAGGTATAAATCCAGAGGATTACCTATGGTGACACACCCCACGTTTTGCCAAAGACCTGTTTACATTGCCAAAATGCTGCCAATTCTTTAGAAGTTTTGTGTTCCACAATAGATTTCCACGATAGTTTTGTACACAGAATTACTTCTAGATACTTCACTTCAGGAGAATTCTGAATTTTGGCTCCTTTAATTGTAATTAAAAAAAGCTTTTTAATAAAATTAGTTATTATAAATGTTTCAAAACTGAATTTTATTTTATTTCTTCTGATATTTTAAACGCTTGAGAAAAACGTTCAAATTTGATTATCGAACACATCGATTTGCTATTTTTTATGTAAATTTTACTCTTTCATTAAATTCCAAATATATAAAAGAAAATCTCACCTTTCAAAAAATTCCAATGTGGCAAAGCTATGCTTAATGTTTACATCTGGAAAAATGTCAAAAATCTGCTTAATAATCAAAAAATAGTAGTAATGAAACTACCTTCTTTTTTGTATCATGGTAAAACCTAACTTTGATATTTTGAAAACTTTTTCATCTTGATAAGTAATTAGGGAACAAAGTTTCAGTTTCTTAGCTACTTAGATATGTAACTGGACGTAGCAATATTAAAGGGAACGAGTCGGGTGATGAGACGGCCTACAGCTACGGCTATGAGATGCAAATACATATGTAACTCCGTGCTACCACCGTTTAGTGATCACGTTAGAAAAATTGAAAAATAGACCACAGCCGTTACTTCAAAATGTTTTGTGGAACTAGCGGGAAGACTATAAAATATCAAAATTATAATGACCGCGGCTTAGTAGAAAAAAGACCCTCTTAAACTTAGTTAAACGAATACCAACATTTACCCGCTGCAGAAGCTGCCGCGATGAGGATAAGGAGGTATCAACTAATCACTTTCTGTGTCGCTGTCCAGGCCTACAGTCGAAGCATCTCAATCACTTGCTGAAACACATAAATCTCCTCAATTTTTTTTTGGGATAGCAATTGGATCCGTGGGTTAATGACATAAAAAATATCCTAATCCCTCTCTGAATAGGGACGCCGGTTAAGGGAATGTGTCTCCTACTTAGAAGCTCACTCAAAGAGGGTACTCATAATGAACAACTACTATGTCTCCGAGTAAAAGTGAGAAACACTTCATTAATGAGCATCGATCTTGGTGATTTTCTCAGTATGTAAATCGTTTATGATTTATAAGTAAATTTTTATTTTATTTGATTTATGTATTTAAATAAAAAAGTCACAAAATTTTACTGACTTAGCTGTCTTTATGAAGGAGTTTAAAAAAACCTCTTATCTGATCAACAAGTTCTAACCCGATCATGATGATTTTCACTGTAAACTATCTATCAATATGTACACCTAAGCCCAAATAATAGAAACGCGACATTGTGACAAGTTTGACTTTTGTGGTCGTTATTTAACAAAAATCATATAAATCCAAAATTCAAAATTTTTAGGCAAAAATTCGAAGAATTCAACAAAGTTGCATTCAAATTTAAAATATTTTTAGATATAATTCCTATAATATATAATAGAAAGTGAAAGGCTCGAAATATAAATTGGCTTTTACGTAAATTATCTTTTTTTTTAAATACACATTTTCACTTTTGTTTCAAATCTCAAAATTTAATGTCAGGGTGGACGTTATGTATAAGTGATGCGAGGCTCGAAGCGATAATAATGAAAGCAGTAAAGTGAAGCGAGTTGCATTTTTTTGATAAAATTGTAGTATACCAAATTAACCAACAAGAAAAATTAAAAGTTAATGTAACACCCTTTCTTTAAATCTGCGACAATATCCGGACAAGTTATATAGTATTGTTACATATGACATACGACAATCGACTATAGTCTTATATGTATAATAGTAATACTTAATAATAATATACATAATTATGTTTTAGCACGCAATCGCGATTTTTACCCTGAACGTGCTTCGTTAGTCGATTCGATTAACAAAAATCGTGTTTCGCTTCGTATCTCTCTCTGAAGTCATTTACCGTTTTGTTTATTAAATGTAACAGAGAAAAGAATATGAATTTGATATTTTGCTAAAGTGTTTTAAAATATATAAAGATTTAAAAATCATAAAATGTATTTTCCCTTTTAACTGTTTTATATTTGTTATTTCAATTCAAAGTTGGCGTTAATCGTTTCGACTAGCAAGCCCGCAGACAGGGTCAAACGAGTGAAGAACTTACAGTGTTAAAGTATTAATTAATTAATGAAAACGGCAACGAAAGAAAACAAAAAGAGTGCAAGCGATAAACCATTGCACAACCTGCTTTGCTGCTCGCTCTCACTCTGACATGTATCGCACTTTTCCATAACAATACACATCCAGGGATTTATAGCTAGCAGTAGCGCTACATTATCGCACTGCTTATAGCAAACACTCTGACATCAATCTAAGGCATCTACATTTATCCTTTCAAACATTTTATTTTGCTTTGCCTTATGATCCTTTGATTAATATATAGAAAGCAAGAATGATAGAATACAAGATTGCGCCGATCAGAGAGGATTTTTGAGAATAACTTTTGTGTGACGTCACACTGGTGCAATTGCGAGAGAGAAATGCCAAAACGTGAGCAAGAATGGAAGAATAAGAAAAAATTTCCAAGGAAAACGTAAACAAGTTGCAACAAGTGTGACGTCAATTGAAACAACGGCATTCTGTCAAATTCTTAACGTGAAGAATAGGCCCCATCTAACATTTTTGTTTCTTTACGAGGTGGTAATGAAATCTTTATTCCGTTGCGAATTTCTTCTACTCACTGAATTTTAATAAATACTTAAATCTGTTTAGTGATATGGTAGTTGTTTTCAAATTCTACTAGACCCTCTGTGAGTAATGCACAGACATTTTGTACGAAACTGAATTTCGAAAGAAAATTAATTGGACCTTTATATGTATGTATTAGAGGTTTACGCCGACAGGCTTTGCGGCGGCGGCGTGGTCAACTTCAAAAATATTCGGCGGCGGCGGCGACGGCGGCGCGTCTGAAAACGCCGGCGCTACTGCTCATAAGGTAGATTTCAAAGAGCCATGAGGCTACTAATCTTATCATTTCAACTCTGTCAGCGTTAGGCTTTCGCCATGCCAATTATTCTATTTATTATAATTGTATTTATTTCATTATTGAATTAGTTTTAAATTTAAATATTGTTACTTCCTACTTGCATTAAAATGTTGAGTGTCTGGCGCTGATTGATTGGCGAACAGAAAGAAGGTCTGAGTATATACATACATACACACACGGATCTCTATGTTCTCTACAGATCCGTATGTACTATTTAAATTTAAAGAAATAAAAAAACTTTAAAAGTTTAGTTATTGGGGTAATTTATGTCGCTTTTAATTTAATTTTTAAGTTTTGACCATCACTCATTTCCACAATTTCAAAATATGTATGTATTAGATCGCTGTCACCCGCTTCGCTGAGTGTATGAAATTTCTACGTGCTACATTAGGTGTAATTTATTTCAATTAAACATCAACTTCCTTAAAATATGCAAAAAGCCGGAGATTTTAAATTTTTGAACTATCTTCAAAATATTTTCAAACTAAAACTTTTATCTCATATTCATTTATCGTGCGTGTAGTATAGAAATGTAGCCATTTGAAAACCATTTTGATTGATACCTCTACTGAAATAATTCATTGAAATCATTGAATAGCTTGAATTTTACTTCTTAAACCGTTAGTTCCTATAATTCAAGTAGAATTTGTATATTGCAACATATTATTAACCCTGACATCCAATTTGTGATACATATTCCAATTACCAAACTCCCTTAGTTAAAGAAGAATTTAATTTTTCAAACAGGACTAAAACCCTTATCAAAAACCTTCGATTGACCCATATTGTAGTAATTCATTTAAGTTAATTGAATTTAATTTTTAAACGGGTGGCAACGCTTCTAAAACACCTCAGTAATATTCTAAATGTTCATTCGGAAGGTTTCTTAACAATCTTTCATTTGACACATTATATTAATTTTTCAGAGAGCTCGCAATAATTATTAGCTTTTCAAACCGGTGGCAACCCTTTCCAAAATATTTTTCAAACTAAAACTTTTTTAAGCCTCTTGTGCATTCATTCTTTAACCCTTTCCGTGGATTTGTCGAATTTAACCGACATTTCATATGGATTCGACTAATTACCTCCCCTGTCACCTTTTTCATTTTGTGTTTATCCATTTTCTTTGAAGAGCTTTCTATTTAGTAAAATTCGAAAAATTAATTTTAACAAAATTAGTTTTTATAGTTTTTTTTTAAGTTGTAGTGCTGTGAAAGTTAAAAACCCGTATTCTAGAACTCAGAATATATATGTAAATGTGTTATAACCAGAATAACTTAGTTTTTATACCTTTCATGAGCATGAAATGGTATTATAACTTTGGTCCGATGTTTGTAAGTACCAGAACAAAAAGAGATAGACCCATGAAAATGTATACTT
>NW_016162053.1:27371-34395 GCF_001687245.7 Rhagoletis zephyria | reverse complement strand
GATGCGATTTTTTATATAAGTATGTAACTCCTCTATCGATGTATGCAGATGTATTCAAAAGCAGTAATCTGTCAAAGTAAAATTTGCAGATGTTCATGAAAGGTATGAAGCCTTCGGCATAGCCGAAGACAGCGCTGCTCTTACTTGTTAATTGTTTATTTGTGGCTTAAACAGTTTTTACAAATTGTAGGTGCCCTTTCAAATATATCTGGCAAGCTATAACTGTTGAACGATAAGGTTTCCCCAAAAAAATATTTTCCCCATCTTCAGGGGGTTGACTTTTCCTGATATACAAACTTTTAGAATTTTAGCTTACCGTAAATTTTTTTCGACGCTGAAAGGGTTAATATAATTTTAAAATAAATAATTCCCTTAATTCAAGTTGAATTTGATTTTTTAAACGATTGGCAGCCCTCCTCCATGGGTATGGAATTGATTTTATATATATCTGTACCAAGTTCCAGTGCTCTATCAAAAATATTTCGTGAGATATGCGGTATGAAAAATTACGTTTGTATAGGAGGTGCCACTCACCCTCGTCTAATCTACATTAAATCTATCCTATATTTTAAGTTGGGGATTATCTAAAATTGAATATATTTGCAAATAAACTGATACCCCATTTATTGCAATCGCATACAAATTGTCAAAGTTGGGCAACTTTTCTTACATACGATAACTGTAAGGACGTTGCCGAACAGGTTGGTCGGAAAACAATTTTTAGTTGAGCTTTTCGCTCAAATACGAGCAACAGAATCCAAATATGCAGATTTTTGGAGGTATTTTCAAACTGGTCCAGCTCATGTAAATCTTAACGTTTTTCCGAAATATTTTGGTGGAAGTATTAGAATATAGATACATAATAAATTGTATAATTTCAGTGGAAAATCTGTAATTTTTGTTGGTGATGCACCTTAATGTATTATCTCATCAATTCGTACTAATAAACTGCACTTATTTTGATACTTTACACTTTAAAATTAAAACATAAGTTCGGTAATAAAAGGACTAATGGCAGCGGACAGGTTTCTCAAAAGCTTTTGCCGATGAAGCCCTACAGAAACGCCGCCGGCTAGTACCAAATAATTAGTATGTGTGTAAAAGCAAATGTATGTGCTCACAGTTATTTTGTATGCACATTTTACACTTAGAGTTTGAATTAATTGAAAACTGATTAATTATTTTAGTGCTATGAATTTATAAACTTGCTGCAATGCTGCAACAAGGAGCTGGCGAATGCTTAACAAGCAACTAAAAGCAAACAATACACAACTCAAATGGTAATAGAAACTTCAACAATAAAACAGTAATAATAGCAGCAACAAAAATTATTATTGCACAAAAGCACAAAAAAAATAAAAAATAAAAAATAAAAATGAAGAGTGCAGTTCAAAGTGGCGGAAATTTCACAACAGAAAAAATTCCTAACAATTTTGCGCGCGATTTGATGCTCAGAAAGGTGATGCGGACAAACACTTTGCTATAAACACCGCCAACAGCCACAACGACAACAACAACAACAACAACAACGACAACGAGCACACAATAATCAAAGCAATCGCACTTTGGTCAGCAGAAAATTGCAGCAGCACTTAACTTGAATACACTAAACCAGTAGCAACAACAACAACGGCATCAACATCAATAGCCGCCACAAATGCTGAGAACAAAGGCAACACTTGACTGCTGCACGTACACACAACGCACACATGCCAACATACATACATACACACCCACAAAGCAGCAAAGCGCTGCAATTGTTGTGGCTGCATGCAACCAAAAAAGAAGGCTCTGAAATGTCCTCACTGTGGCGCTACAAACAACACACACACTCATTGCTGCTAGGTGCGCGTCACCAATGTGCAACATGCCGCTTGCTTTTTGCCACTTGCCACATCCGGCGCCAAGCGCAACAGAATACTAGAAAAATCACCATTTTAGACGACAAAACGGACGGACGGACGGGGGACGGAAGCTCAACATGTTGGCGCCAATCGAAGGCAACAGACGATGAGTGGTGGGGCATGTTGCACGCCGCGCAATGGAGCCGCCTGCGTGTGGCGGCTGAATTGACTTTGTTGAGCGGCTTTTGTTTTGTCCTGCAGCCGTAGGGATCGATGAGTTGCGGTGGTTTGACAATGGCAAGAATGCTAGCAAATCGCAGCGAACAGAGCCGTTTGCCACATGGCTCAAGGCAATAATCTTTGTTGCATGAACTGACTCAGTTGTGGATAGACAAATCATTTTGGCAGCAACTGCAAATTTTGATAGTTTTAGGTGAGAAAAGTTGGTAGTAAGTAAGTGGTTGGTGGTTGGCTTTTATGAGCCAGCACACACACACACACACAAGCGCTGCAAAGTTATAAGTGACTTCCGCTGTTGGCACCTACATGCTTAGGTGCCCTACTATGCCACCTAATTTATTTATGGAGCAGTGCTGCGCGCTAATTTATGACCAACTGCTGCTATTGTTGTTGCCAAATTAATCATATTTTAGTAGCTAGCAGTTTAGTTGTTAGTATTTATAACTAGTAAATCGTTAATGCTACTGCCACTACGTCCGTGCAACACTTAATCATAAAAGCTGCAATGCAAGTCCGATGGCTGCTGCACACATCGTTGCTCATCTCGTAAGCGGTTGATTGCACAACAATCGCATTAAATTTAATGACCGACAATTAGCAGCATATTCATGCCACAAAAGGCAGTAGGAGCAGCACGAAGGCGTCCAGTTATAATATGTAGTTGCTCGAACCACTGCCCGCACGTTCTGTGGCGCAGGCGCTGCACCCCTCTAAGTGTGTGTTGTGCCACAAATGCATAATTTCAATTAGAAAGCTGGGTGCCAAATTAATTAATACTCACATAAATTGTTATTTAATGTTAGCTCATTACTTTGTTTTGCTCCGCGCCATGCGGCCGGGCCGCGCATATTCTGTGCCACACAACCTAGGCAAATTCAATGCGCACTTTTCAGATGCGTTTTGCTTGGCATTAGCGAGTGGCAGTTTGAATGTTACAAACTGCAGCTGTTTCGACACCTTTCGACACTGGCATTGGCCGCTTGCTTGAGTATTTGTGGCACACATTTCTAAGGATACACACGTGTAACTGTGTTGGTGCTCATGTTGCATGTGACAGGTGCCTATCGATGCAGTGCATGCTGCCACATGCTTCATGCGTTTGTTGTTGCTTTTTTGCGTTTTGTTCTTGTTGCCACTGGTTTTGTTGGTCAAAAAAAGGGGGCGGCGACTTGGTTGCACTTACGTAATATTTATGCAAAAACAAACAAACAAACGAAAAAAACGGTAAAACGCCGTATAACGGTAAACAAGAAACAGGAAAATATGCAGCTATGCGAAGTTGCACGTTTTTATGTTCTTTTGCGTTAATTCGCACGTCACTACTGCGGTGGCAACCACCACAACTCAACACCAAACGGCTGCGTTGCAAGTGCCAACTTGATAAAAGCTGCCTCTTGTTTGCTGCTGCTGCCAGTTTAGCTAAATGAAATTATCCACTTTTTGACGTTTTTGGTTTTTGAGCATTTATTTCTTTTGGTTACGGCTTAAGTCTGCTGACCGACACAACTGTTGTCAAGTGTCCTTTTGCGGTTGTCGGTGCACGCATATAGACCAGAACCGTCGCCGCACAGTGGACAGGAAGTGAATGATGAATGGTTAGAAATTTATTTCAGTGGAAAAAAGTCACAGAAAAGAGCTTATAGGCAACTCTTTTTTATAGCAGGATAAAAGTAACTCCTTACCACGGAAATAAGCTTCCTCACGCTAAGACAAAAAAAAACTTGGTTTGCGAACTCTATCTGTGCTATAGCGGGCGAAGGAAGGATCATTGAGCCTACGTTCGAAATATTTAGCCTCCACGACCGGATCTCCGCTAGTGATCTGCGGCTGATATACTTACACTGAGGAGCAAAACCGGAACAGTAATACATAATGTGAATTTTCTTGCAACAGTAGTCGCCCCTCGGAGTGTTTTTCTTCCATAAAAAAGCCATTTGGGTTTGGGAGGTTAGTGTTAATCTTATTCTACAGGAAGTAGTATTCTCTCGGACAGTCAAGACCTAATTAATACTTTGGTTGATGCTGACTTCCTATAACGCAGTTATTGAATGTATACATATCGGCGATGTTTTTGCAAAGCCGCCTAACTTACGGCACTCAAATTTTACAGGAGAGCGAAAAAACGGGTTTTCTTTGAAGGAATTGCCGCCTACCAACGGTATTTTCTCTAGCTCTTATTTAACAAATCTGTTATGTAAACAACGATTTTACAATTTTTATGCATAAATCTCGGTGCCTGGAGTTCAGGATTACCAAAAACTGGTAGATGGGCAGTTTTGGAAAAAAGCGACGATGTGTGTTTTAAACAAGTTGACATCCTAGTGCCCTTTCAGGTTTGCTATTTGGGTTCTAAGACGCAGAGATATGCGAGATAGTTGTGAGTTGTATTAATCAGGGCTGGCAAGTTTCTGCCTGCCATAATTTTTTTTCCATGAAGAGAGTATGCAAACTGCGGCTTAAAATGTACTCCGTCGAATTAGAACGCAGAAAATCTAAAGGAAGAACAGGAGGGTTGACATCAGTGTTATCAGACTTTTATTTTATTTTACTTTTTAAAAAACTGTAAATTTCCCAAGGAAATACTGTATTTTCGACCAAAAAACTGTAACCTTCAAAAATTAAACGTTTTTAAAATAATAAGGTTTTTTAATTTTATTAAACACAAATACATACGACGATTCATTTAAAAAAAGTACAATAAACCGTTTAAACTTTATTTAACTAAAAAAATAAAAATTATTTTTCGTAAACTCCTTTGTTAATTTTTTCGATACCTCAAATTTAGTACCTACTGAAGCATTTTTGTAAGAAATCCTTAATTTTAAAAATACCACAGGAACTTCATGAAATACAAGGAAAACTTCGTGGCCTTTGAGGCAGTTCCAAATATAGATATATATTTTTTTTAAATATTATTTCCACATTTCCACTGGAATGCGAAGGACAGTTGAAGCCATTTGCTTCAAATGAGAAAACTTTGCTCCTTCATCGCCCCCTTTTACCTTAAAAATTGACTTACGAAAAACCGAAAGAGAAATTGTAATTTATTCGTTCAGTTAGAAAATTAAAAAAAAATAACTTAATTTACAGTTAAAACTTTGAATCTGACCACATTGGCTTGCACTTCATAGCTTGCGCAGCCTCGACAAATTCTCACTGGCCATTGCCTAATGGAAATACATGCCAGAAGAATGGGCCTTTCTTTCCAATACCGTACTGCTGAAACGGAGAAGAAATCGGCTGAATAAATTTCTTATCGAGAAAGTTCCGTCCAAATATTTATTAGAATTAAAATTTAGATTTTGTTAAAATTGTGAAATACAAGAAATTCGGGGATTTGCACTTGCAGACTAAACAAACATACTTTATTACAAATGTATATACATTAGCGTGGGCCGAAAATCCGCTTCTTTAGAATTTGGATTGGTAATAGCAAAAATATGGTGCATTATGCTCTAAAAAAGATCTGTGTGAAATGTGAAAATTTTTGGCCAATATCCTAAGCTCGCCCAAGTCCTTCAAAGTTCAGGTACTAAAAAATGTTTTTTCTTAGCTAACTTCGATTCTCTATAAAAAAAAGGTCCATATACCAAATTATGTAGGTCTAATGCTTTCGAGGATTATTGCAATTTTAGTAAAAAAAATTTATTAATTAATTAAATTATTAATTTTTATTTTATGAGCATATTGAACTTCGATTGACTTGTGCGAGCCTAGGATATTGACCAAAAATTTTCACATTTCACACAGATTTTTTTTTAAAACATAATGAGATATATCTTTGCTATTACCAATCAAAATTCTAAAAAAGCGGATTTTCGGCCCACGCTAATATACACACATATCTGTGTTCATATGGAAAAGTAGCTTATGTCGAAAGGCTGGCTTTAGTATAAATCGGCATTCGCAGCATATGATTGCGGATGACTTACTGGCGCTGAGCCGTGGAAGAACTTTTGGCAAATAAACTTGCGATAAATAGTTCCGATACTAGCAAGTCAACATTCTTATTAAGTCTCTTCAAAAAATTCCTTGTCGTTTAAGGAATAAAGGGAATGCCGCATTATACTAAAGCCAGCCTTTCGACATAAGCTACTTTTCCATACGAACACAGATATGTATGTATATCTACACCATATATGTACGTACACATAAAAATACACTAAAAGCCAGAAGAATAGGTGCAACTTATGTTTATTTATTTATTTTTAATAATTTTCATTTAAAATATATAAAATAGTTCGATCCATAACAGAAACCACATAAATAAAAATTTGAAAGCATACACAGAGTTCTCAAAATTTACAAAAAAAATATCGCAAAATTGTCACCCAATTTTCAAACGTTTTATTCAAAATTTTTGGAGTATGCAGTTCTATAGCCCATTAAATTTTAGTTATAGAGCACAAGTTTCGAGTAGGTGAAAGCTGCCGTTGATTTTTAGCATTTTGTTCCTTTTTTTTGAAGGTTTTGAGCATTTTCTTCAATATAAAAAAAAAAAAAAACGTTCATGCGTTATATCGAAGAAAACACATTTGACAAAAAAAGAATTAAAAAATTCGCGACTGTACTTTCATAAAACAAAAATAATAAACCTTAAATAAACAACAGAAAAAAGGAACAGTCCAGCGCCTTCGCCTTGGTCTGCAGGCTGTATCGGAGATACACCCGCTAAATTTAAACGTAGAATACGTGGTATGGTTAAGAGCATATCCAAGTCAAAAACGAAAGCACAAACTAAGAAAAAAATATCGATAACAAAAGCGATAATAAAATCGATAACAAAATCGATAAAAATATCGATAACAAAATCGTTAACTAAATCGATTACAAAATCGATAAAAAATCGATTACAAAATCTATCGAAAAATCGATTACAAAATCGATAACAAAATCGATTCCAAAGTCAATAACAAAATTGATAACAAAATCTATCAAAA
>NW_016162053.1:21053-22674 GCF_001687245.7 Rhagoletis zephyria | reverse complement strand
CCGTCATCACACTGCTCGCGCCGCTCCACGCTCATGCTCCTATTCGCGTTTTCCCATGACTCTTGTTTAGCTTGATCACTGGTGATCACTCTGCTGCGTAGGTACAGCCCGATTTTCGGTTAAATTTCCCGCACTGGCATATTTCCATTAAAATTATTAGTCTTTTAATTCAATTGTTTGAATTTATTAAAAAATTTACAGATAATATTTAAATGTTAAATTTTTTCACTAATTTCTTATAAAAATATATCTTATTGTATAACATACCCCATATATGTAAGTCAAGGTTTAAAACATTCGGCAAAACTCACAAAAATTCCACAAATTAAACAACAAATGTTCGTACAAATTTTCAACTTTTTACTCGAAAGCCAATTTAATTTTAGTATATTAATGTGCACGTTGATTTTTTATAACTGCTGGGGCCTTTAACTACAGATTCGAGATTAGACATACATATGTACGTATGTATACCAGACTGATTAAAAAAAAAACGATTTTTCGAGATTTATTATATTTGATGCGTCAAAATCTTCAAAATCATCACGAAAAAATATGTTGCTGAAATGTTTAGAGAAATCAGTGATCGTTTAGGGGTTGCTCAACGCGATTTTTAATTTTTGCCAATTCGCGCACCTGAAATACATCTTTGTCAAAAATGTCGCCTATTTTCCACAACTATTGATACCATTGCTAAGGACCATCGAAACGACTAATAAAAAATTTAATTAAAAAACGTGTTCGCGTTAATAAATAATTAATAGTTAACTAGCAAAAATTTGTTAGTTAATAACTATTGATCCCAATAACTTTTTTAGCTCAAATTTAAGAATAACCTTTAGCACAACTTCAGAAACTACAATACAACAACAAAAACATCCTCACTCATAATTTGTTCGAGTTAAAAGCTTTTTTAACTTCAGGGGTAAGTTCTTTAATGATTTAAAATTAAATACTCAAAATTCCCCGAAAAAGGCACTCCATTCCCCGATGCCCCGTAACGAGACAATTTCCCCTCAAATCGGTGAATTCCCCGCAAGTTGGCATCGCTGTTACACGTACTCCCGAACTACTCGAGGTTACTTGCTTAAATCTGTTTACTTCATTCAGTTATATTTGATGCATAAATACATATCTACGTNCGTGTTCGCGTTAATAAATAATTAATAGTTAACTAGCAAAAATTTGTTAGTTAATAACTATTAATCCCAATAACTTTTTTAGCTCAAATTTAAGAATAACCTTTAGCACACCTTCAGAAACTACAACACAACAACAAAAACATCCTCATTCATAATTTGTTCGAGTTAAAAGCTTTTTTAACTTCAGGGGTAAGTTCTTTAATGATTTAAAATTAAATAGTCAAAATTCCCCGAAAAAGGCAGCCCATTCCCCGATTCACCGTGGCGAGACAATTTCCCCTCAAATCGAGGAATTATTCCCCGCAAGTTGGCATCGCTGTTACACGTACTCCCGAACTACTCGAGGTTACTTGCTTAGATCTGTTTACTTCATTCAGTTATATTTGATGCATAAATACATATCTACGTTTATAGATATCCATGCTATCAAATCATCGTCATTTAGTACAGTCCAGCCCCTCTCGGTGACGCACTACTCG
>NW_016162053.1:0-21037 GCF_001687245.7 Rhagoletis zephyria | reverse complement strand
ATTCCCCGCAAGTTGGCATCGCTGTTACACGTACTCCCGAACTACTCGAGGTTACTTGCTTAGATCTGTTTACTTCATTCAGTTATATTTGATGCATAAATACATATCTACGTTTATAGATATCCATGCTATCAAATCATCGTCATTTAGTACAGTCCAGCCCCTCACGGTGACGCACTACTCGAATGCGACAAGTGACAATATTTTTGTTTGTGGTCAACTTGAACAGCTAGTCTTATGAGCATATCAGTAACTGCAACAACAATGTTGGAAGGCGGTATATCTTCTTCTATGTCGTTGGATGAATCTTAAGCGAGTAAGCGCAAAAAAGATATTTCAGATTCAGTCAATAAATATTAACAATTTTTTCGACTATGCGCGTATAGAGCCCAAAAGGATTCTAAACCATGAGTCTAANTCGGTGACGCACTACTCGGATGCGGCAAGTGACAATATTTTTGTTTGTGGTCAACTTGAGCAGCTAGTCACATGAGCATATTAGTAACTGCAACAACAATGTTGGAAGGCGGTATATCTTCTTCTATGTCGTTGGATGAATCTTAAGCGAGTAAGCGCAAAAAAGATATTTAAGAAAAAATTTCCATTACTGATTAATGGAATTCAGTCAATAAATATTAACAATTTATTCGACTATGCGCGTATAGAGCCCAAAAGGATTCTAAACCATGAGTCTAAAATCAATTTGGAGTTTGCCAAATTGCGAAAATAGGCTTCTTGGCATTTTGCTGTAGTGTCGTAAAGAAGTGCTTAAATTTTGTATGAAAACAGGCTATAATGGATTTTTTGGTATGAGGAATCCATTTCTGCACTTATGTATATTTTTCTTAAAATTTCCACCAGAGGGCGCAACAGTGAATACTTTCACACTTTCTACAAAACCCCTTTTTCGCAATTTGGCAAACTCAAAATTGATTTTAGACTCATGGTTCCTTCGGCAAATTTGCTGAGAGACTTATACGTAGAATTAATCCTCTTATGTTATATGCGCATAGTAAAAAAAAATTTAACCGCGCCAACATATATACATACAACACACAAAATATCTAACTTTCACGTATTGCATGATTTATTTAAGTACTTCAAAGCAAATTTAGTATCCGATCAGNTCTCTTGGTTTCTTCGGCAAATTTTGCTTAGACTAACACGTAGAATTAATCCTCTTATGTTATATGCGCATAGTAAAAAAAAATTTAACCGCGCCAACATATATACATGCAACACTCAAAATATCTAACTTTCACTTATTGCATGATTTATTTAAGTACTTCAAAGCAAATTTAGTATCCGATCAGGCAAAGCGACCAAATTTTTTTGCGCAAATGACTGATAAGAAAAAGTTCAACATACTCAAAGTCATACTATCTTACTGTGAACTGCACCAAAAAAAAAAGTGTTTTTTATTTATCTTTACATATGACCGATAATATTGACTTGCCATTGAAATAATTAGAAATTACGGTAATTATTAGAGAAACTAGAACTCAGCATTAAATAAAATTAGAATTATATCTGTCTCGAATTGACTTTTTCTTTCACAAAATTAGTTAAATGTTACGCTTTTCCACTAACCTAATTTCGGACACAATTAAACAAAATAATTCTCAAACTCACCGAAAGCATTCGTCAATGGTATTCGATAGGTGTGAAAACGCAAAAAATAAACAAATAAATAAATGTAACTTACTTTATAAGCACAAGCCTATAAATAAATATGTACTTGTAGTAAGTAAGAGTATCTCGTCAACTTGCATAGCATAGCGCTTATCAAGTGAGGAAAATAAACACTATAATCTACGAAACAAAAATATAATCGCTTTTCATAATTGGAGCAGTTACAAATTATATTTCACTTGAATGCGCTTTAAATTATTTTAGTTTATTTGTGTTATTTTGTATATGATAGTGACTTTGCGAAAATTCTTGTAACTGTACCTGCCAACCAAAATGGGTTTGAAGCCACCATTTGATGGTGAATGGAAGGTGTTTTTGATAATTTTATAGAGCCCTTATCTATTTATATGTATGTAACGAGAAGTGTCATATGACCTGTGTGGAAGATCGACCTATTTTGGAAGCTAATTCGAAAAGGTCATATCTGAGAAAACTCTTCTGAAACGACCAACCTCAGAATTGAATTCAAAAACGCCCTATCTCCGAATTGGGTTCAACAACGGCCTATCTCAGCTGAAAATACTACATATATTGAAAATATGTTGACATAGGGCGTTTTTGAACCGAATTCGGAAATAGGGTGTTCTTAAAAAGTTTTCGGAGATAGGCCGTTTCGAATTGGCTAACGAGATAGGTCGATCATCCACTCAGTTGTCGATATATACTTGTTTGAGCCGAGAATCCTGTCATTCCCATCACTGAATCTAAAATAGGTTTGTATGTAGGTGTTTTGTTGATCCAATCTTGATACTACGAGTGCAAAGCCTGATAGGGAAAAATTGTCGCTGGAAATAATAAGAAACACCTTAATGCCAACTAAAAACTCGTGACTCGTGTAACTGCCAGAGTAGGGGAAGATCTACACATCGGGGTCTACATCAAATGTGCATAAATGAAAGACTGGAGAATATTCCGGCTAAAAGCTCTTGAATATATTGGTTTTGTTCATCATACATGAAGAAAGCTTATTTCCAGACCAGTTTTGTATTTGTTTATGTCACAATTCGAATATAAGAGAACTTTCTTATTCACAACATGCCTTCTGTGTAGACCGTTGATCTTCAAGCAAGAGCGGTTAGCAACTAACACGCTGTGTGTTCCACAAGTTTTTGGACTTTCACAATTTCTTTGCGAGCTCAGCATCTGGATTTCGGTAAAATATCGAGTTAACTATTACAAGCTTTTATTTTTTTGGTATACACTTGGCGAAGGAAGGGGATATGGAATTTACTAAGGCCTCTTGGTATTAAGAAACCGAATTAATGTCCGCTTGCGAGACGAAAAATCGATTTAAAACTTAAAACTCTGTTTTTTCGAATTCAAATGTGGTCGATCGTCTAGAGGACGCATTTCGTGAAAGTCATCAAAAATCGACAGATTAAACCGATAACTTTTCGGTGCCCAACTTACTTTTGTCGAATATTTTTGCGAAGAGTAGGTGAATGTCAAATGTGAAAGCAAATGGTAGCAGGGAAGAGCGATATTTTTGATAAAACATTAATTTAAGTATATTTGAATTGCTTAATTTAATTAAGCAGAAAAGAGAGAAAGAGTTTCTGGGCCTTTATGTATTGCCTACGGCAAGTACTGCAGACGATGGAACGAAGTTAAAGCGTTACAACGATGTCGTTCGCATGGACACCGACGCTCCAGCTCTAAAAGTACTCAACTCGGAACGCTCTGGTGGTGGCATAGGAAGAGAAAAGCCCCCACTGCGATGAAAAGGGCAAGTGGAGAAGGGCTTGGCTTCACCTGGTATTTCCAATTGGCGCCAGTTGGCACAGAAGAGAAACGACTGGCTTGATTTGTTGAACTCGACCAAATCGTGTAGGTGGTTACAGCGTCAAATAAGATGAAGAAGCATTTAGCTGAAAAACTGATCATAGTGGCACAGAGAAGAACTTTTCCTTGAGTTATGAGTAAAACGAGCGCAACAAATTTGAAATTTTACTATTTAAATGGGGTGATTTACAGACGAGCTTTGAATAAGTATTTAATGCCGGAAAAATAAGGAAAACCAATCGCAGAAGAAAAACAATTATCCAACACGAGAAAGCAAGCTCTACACATCACCTCGAACAGAAACATTGGTTGAGCATTCAAACTAGAGATGGGCGCGGGATATCGGGACCCACGGTACTGATTTCAAATTGGCCGGGAGGGGCGGTATCGGGAAGGTCTGTGAAATTTTGCGGGCGGGACGGGACGAAAATCCTTTCCCGACATTCCCGATAAAACCACAACCTCAAAATGCGGAAAACCTCCTTAAAAAACGATGTGTGTAATATACACTTTTTTATGCTTTATTGGGACGAAAACGAACAGCAAAGCAAAAGAAATTAATCGGAAGAGGCCAGATCTTTCATTCTTTTTTCGTTCTTTAAAATTAATTCGAAAGACATGTGCATTTTTCTTAGTGATAGATTTCGGGACCCACGGGACTCGCGGTACAATTCTGAAAAACGTCAGGATGGGCGGGTTCGGGTCTTAAAAATTTAATTTCGGGATGGGCGGGATCGGGACCAAATATTTAGTCCCGTACCCATCTCTAAGTTAAACAATCAAACTGATATGTAAGTCATTCGAAAACTAATAAAACTATTTCGGATTATAAAAATTCGTTTTTGTGTTGTCCATCTCAAAACATAAGCAGCGGGATCATCTCTGCACGTTTTTTTTAACCTTTTACACTGCAGATTTGGTCTGTCAATTTAAAGTTTAGTGAATGTTAAATCATTTCTACTAGCGGTTTATAAACGTAGATAAAGTCATTTTAGTAGCCTCATAAAAAAGTCCAAAAGTTACTAGTCGGACGATCTAGGTCTATAAATAAATATCGACGAGAAATATGTCTGCAAATAATCCCTAAAGGGTATCCAAGGCACTGTGAATGATCATCTGTCTTCATTTTTTGTAAGTATGAACCTTATACGGATGGAGATGTAGGATAGAATTGGTTACTATGTAGACAAGCTACAACCATAGTAGACAGTTAATCACTGAGTACCAGGAGCAGTATTGAAAAACAATATTGGCAAACTAGAACGCCTTGTTGTACCCTACCTTGACGGCAGCTTTCAGATTAGGCAGACATCTTTCTCACAAGAGACTAATCGACAGTCTGCTAACTTTAGTTTTGGGTCGAAGTATTTTTGTTTCTATTCCGAGAACATTGTTTTTGTGATTTTTATTGTTTGTTGTTGGGCACCCCTAGTTTGGAATATAGATATTTATGTTTTACTGCTTACTTCGTAAAAAATTCGCATTTCTTTCGATATTTTCATTTGCTACTACATACGACTTTTGATGTTAACAGCAGCATTTATTTATTTTTTTTTTAATTCATCACAGCGCATTCCAAGCAGTCAAAAGCAGACAGAAACATTGAGCAAACATTAAAAACCGAGTTGATAACAAATATTATTTCAATGCAAATACGATAACAAACGTCAANAAATCGACAGTCTGCTAACTTTAGTTTTGGGTCGAAGTATTTTTGTTACTATTGCGAGAATATTGTTTTTGTGATTTTTATTGTTTGTTGTTGGGCACCCCTAGTTTAGAATATAGATATGTATGTATGGTTTACTGCTTACTTCGTAAACGCTTGATGTTAACAGCAGCATTTTTTTTTAATTCATCACAGCGCATTCCAAGCAGTCAAAAGCAGACAGAAACATTGAGCAAACATTAAAAAGCGAGTTGATAACAAATATTATTTCAATGCAAATACGATAACAAACGTCAAGAAGTCGCCGAAATGTAGTCGTCGTTGCTGCCGTCAACTGGGTAGCTTTGACCGATAAAAAATGGGCCTAAAAAAGTCGAATTATTCACAGCAAACATTAAGTGAAACCACCAGCATGCCTACATACATACATACAAACATATGTGAAATCTATGCCGGTATGTATGTATGTATTTGCGTGCCCAAACGGGTGAGTGTGTGTGCGTGGTAAGCTAAAAATATGACTCTTCCGTTGTGGCGTCTAAAAGATATGCCCTTGCGACGGCACTTCCGCGTTGCGACTCAAACTCCACCTCAATGCGCCTACAATTGAGATATGTATGTACATATTTGNCAAGTGAAACCACCAGCGTGCATACATACATACAAACATATGTGAAATCTATGCCGGTATGTATGTATTTGCGTGCCCAAACGGGTGAGTGTTTGTGAGTGGTAAGCTAAAAATATGACTCTTCCGTTGTGGCGTCTAAAAGATATGCCCTTGCGACGGCACTTCCGCGTTGCGACTCAAACTCCACCTCAATGCGCCTACAATTGAGATATGTATGTACATATTTGTTTGTGTGAGTTAGTGGAGTCAGAGCGGCAAATTGAATAAAATAAATTAAAAAGGATGTTGTCGTTGCGATATCCGCTTGAGACAAATTCATTTATTAAATTAACTAAGGCACAAGAAAGTGAAGCAAACGATTGCTAGGTGAAGAGAATAAAATGAATATACACATAAATTATTTATAATAACAAGATGAATGAGGCATACATACATATGTAAGTATGTAACACGCGCAGGCGATAGCACTGCATTGTTAGTCATTTTTGTAATGCATTAAATAATTGCCTCTGCTTGGGCTTATCTTTTTACATACTTATTTAATCACGGTTAAGCACAGTGGGGGGGAGTTAACTCAAATTCGGCAATTAACTTTCATTTTTTGTACTGAAAACCTGCCGAATGAGAACTGGTCACTGTAAAAACGGCTCTAAATACGAAATGCATAAAGGCATAAATACAGTCCCAAGAGAAAAGCCGGGCCCGGCACATATATAGTACCAACTCCCACCAAAAAATCAAAAATGAAATACAATTTTTTTTTTTGTCAAATTTATCGACTTAGCAAAATATTTTTATCCTCCAACTTAATTTTTGGAAAAATCTGGTCCCCGAAAATTCCGGTCCCGGGCGGACCACCGCACAGTGCTTAGCCTCCATACAGTCAATCGGCAAAATTAGGCGAGTTGTCGCAGAAAAATGGAATTTGGTGTGCTGGTTCAGAATATGTAAATTAAAAATAAATCGAAGTTTTCATAAAATCGGTGCAAGTACCTAACCATATCCATAATTTTAATAGTTTAATTTTAGAAACAATTATAAACAGAATAAAGTGAAAATTGGTAGCCTTCTGTAAAATTATGTCCTTAGCTATGTGATAAATTTCGTTTTGATTTGTTCGGTGCTATGACATGACTACCTCCCTTACATATATCGTTTTTCTCAAACTCAGATTTCAGCTACATTTATGATCAGAATGTACTCAAAACTAATAGTAAGTTATAAAGTTAAACTTTTTAACTCTTGGCAAATTTTGCTTCATTTGGTATCACGAAATGAGTACATCCCTTATGAATTTTAGTTACTGAAAAAGTTTGTGATTTAATATTTTCACAAATAATTTTTTTTAATAATTTGCTTAATAAATAAGATTTAAAATGTAATCTATAATGTTGACTTTTAAAATGTACATCTCAATTTCATCAAATTCATATTTTTTATGCATTTCTGCATCAAAGAGAAAATTTTGTAGCAAAAAATATCGCTTGTGTTATTTTCGCGATTAGGGCTCGTTATATAGATATGATACATTTTGTGGTTTCGAAATTTTTTTAAGCAAAAGCATTCTACTCTATTGATGAGACTTTATCCAAATACCTACACACTCGGTTTCTAGCAATTTTATCATCTACATATACATAAATGTACATTAGGATGGTCCAAAAATGCATGTGCAAAAATTAAAGTCCGAATTTTAATGCTCTCACCCTCTAGCATTGTTCTATAAAGAAAAAATACACCATTGCTTTTTTTTTATTTTGCAATCAAAAAATATTTATAGGTCACTCAAAGCGCTCAAAGTTTTTAACGAATTTTTTATGGGAAAAACATTTTTCGTACATTTGGTATAGAATTCTTGAAAATCAATATTTTTGGATCGTAAAAATCTGATTCTTTTCAGATGATTTCCAATAATGATATACAATTGTTTATTTTACCGTAGAGTGAATTTTAAAAATTGTAAAATAAACAATTAGGTATTACCATTGGAGGTATCCTGAATATAAAAAGAGTTTTTCGATCGAAAAATATTGTTTTTCAAAAATTCTATGCCATTTTTAAGAAAAATGTTTTTTTCCCCCAAAATATAAGAAAAAAATTTAAGCATTTAAAAAAAGGGGTAAACGTTTTTCAGTATAGAACAATCCTAGGGGGCGAGGGCATTAAAAAGCCGACTTAACTTCTTTTGAACCACCCTAATGTACTTTCATACATACATACGTGATCCATTCCCCCCTTAAGTTCCCACGTATAAGTGTCTTTGTACTTGAAAGCGAAAATTCGTCTGCGAATCTAGCAGTAAAGAAACAAGTTTAATCTAAAAGGAAATTATTAATCCTTAACTTTGTGTAGAGTTTTCACATCTGTTTTCCCACTACCTACTCTACACATTCATTTTCCTTTCAAATTTACTCAGTCCTTACCACCACAACTAAAGCCAGCCAATCGCCTGTGAAATACACATACGTCTCACTCCTTTCTAAAAAACAACCGCCTCACTCAGCGTCCCCCTCCCATCAAACTCGTGCAGCACATCAACTATTCAAGGCTCTAATGCACAAATATTCCATTTACGTACTATTTTACATTCCTTATTTCGGTATTGTGTAGATATACTTTTCTCGTCAGCAGCATATTTCCCTTTTGTTGTTGTTGTGTTTTTGATTTTGATTTAATGCATGAAAGAGAACGATATTTATTTAAACATGACTAGCAAAAACGCAAACTGAAAAAAAAAATGATAAAAATGAAAATAAATGAAAAATGTGCCAAAACAGGCGCTAAGGGGATGCCGACGCCACAGCCTTTTCACTAAAATTCAAATGATTACTCGCACAAATATGTAGTACATGTATATGTATAAGCGCGCAGAAATGCTGAGCTGATGTTGCGGTGGCACCGTTTCTAGCAGACGTAAAAGCGTCTTTCTAATCCGCCAACCGCCCGCAAAACTGAAGAAAAAAAACCAAAGAAAGAATAAAAATAAAACCGAAAGTTGAAAGAAAGTAATAAATGAAAAAATATAAGTCCCATACAACTAACAAAGCGGCAGCGCTGCCGTGCCGTACTCTGCTAACACTACGCCGCCCGCATCCCAACCGCCACCATTCGCGCAACGCCCACGCCGCTGCTCCAGCGCGCGGCGTCATTGCGATGCTTCATATTCAAATTCATAATGCCACATTTTTATTTTTTTTTTCAGATCATATTCATACTTATCGCATACATATTTCTACGCTCGTACGCGTAGTAAATATAGCCCCGCATCATCTTTTTGTAACTGAAAGTAGTAAATTCGCGCAAGTGTGTGTACTTAGAGAAGCCAAGCGCGGTGTGGCGGTCGAGGGCGCTTGTGACTGTGAACGCTGAGGTGTTGCTGAAATCGGAAAGTTTCTTTCAGTGCGCGCGGCAAAGCTAGCTAACAACAACAACAACAAGCGCACTACAGAGGCAGGCGCTACTATTACACCAGCAGCTGCGTCGAGTTTGGCTGCGCTAGCGTTGTTTTTAAGTTAAACAGCGCGGTGCGGAATGCAGTGCTGTTCGGCGCGGCGCGGCGCGGCGCTAAGCGGTGCTGTGCGGTTTAGGGTGGCGCGCAGCTCGTAGACTCTTGAATAGAATCCCGTTTAGTTTTTGCGCTTACAATGCTAACTTTTCAGGGTTGTTTTATGCAGCGCATTCGCACACACACACACACACACACACACACACACTGACTGAATCATGTGCTTTTGGGTATATCTATCCACCCGAATTATAAACGAAACTGCAAAAGAATAAAAGAAGGCAAGTAGAAAAGCAAAGGAAGATGTTGAAAAAATGAAAATTTTATAATTACTTATTTTTTGATGAATTGGATAAATAAAAAATATCGATTGATATTAGAGCAAAGGAATGGTATGTGTGTGTATGTGTGTGTGTGTGTGTGGGTGAGTGAGTGATCAGGCGAGTAGTGGAAGGCAAAAGCGCGTGGGGATGTGGAGGGCGGTTATGTTGAGGTGGTATTATGCACGAATTAATATGCCCTTTTTACCAAACTACGAATGAGATATTGTAAGTCAGTGTTTGTATAAATTGCAAAGCTACAAAGTAAGACATTTATAATCACATTTTGTGTGATAGAATCGAAAAGAATTATGAAAATGGAATTATGGATGTGAAGTTAGGGATAGGTAAGTCGTAGATATCTCTATGAAGTTAGGAAGAATGAAAACTAGAAATGGGAAACATGATAATCACATGAAACTAGGAACTCAGGCGTAACTGATTTAAATATCCCAAAATTTAAAAAGGTAAAGAATGGGAAATAATTTTCATACATAAAACTTGCGTTTATGGTGTATGGGGGCGTGAGGCAAAGGGGGCTCAAATAATGTTGGGCTTCTTTGTATACATGCTAATCCCGTCTTTCATTTAAATAGCCATCTAAAAAGTAAATTCGCATAACATAAACATAGAGCCAAAGCAGACCCTAACTATGGGGTTTCTAAATATCTCGACTCCAGCGCTATCTATTGTACCAATTTTTTTTTTCAAAAGTAATTTCTATCATGCAAGTAATACACATTATGAATCTGAACCTGATCGGACCATATACATACACATTAGGGTGATTCAGAAAAAAAATTCCCTCGGAATCATGCTAAAAAGTTTCGTTTAGACGCCAAAATAAGTCTCAAAAAATGTAGTCCCTTAATGTTAATATTAACAGTGCTGTTTTTAATCTGATTTTTATATTTAACGAACGATACGTTGTACTAGAAAGGTCTTGGAGCATTTTTGTAGAGAATTGAAAGCTCTACAAAAAAAGCCTGAATTCATTTTTCGATAAGTCAACTCGGTCCAAAGTTATTCAAGGTCAAAGTTGAAGGAATGGTGAGTTCGACTTTGACCTTGACTAACTTTCGATGGAGTTGACTTATCGAAAAATGAGTTGAGAACTTTTTTGTAGACTATTCAATTCTCTACAAAAAATACTCCAATACCTTTAAAGTACAACGTATTGTATATATTAATGGAGGATCTGGACGCAGACGTAGTTAATTCGTCCATATCACCGCACTGCCAATATTTTGGATTGCAAGTTCAAATCAAGGAAGGAAAACGTGTGAACTCCTTAGGAGCGTATTTCATCCTGGTTGTGGTGGGTGTTTGTGATCAACAAGATTTTGCTGAGGAGCAGGGCTTCTAATTTAACAGGTTATGTTTATTATCTAGCCATTACTTTCTCTGGTAGATGTCTCGACTCGTTGAGTGAAATACTGGAGAGAAAAACATTCGGTAAGAGTTTGACGAATTCTGCCTTAGTAACTAGGTGAGGCACTATTTACTGGGTAATAGGATAGTGGCCTGATATGTAAGCTAAAATCGGGGTAAACTTACCACTGGGAATCCCCGCAGGCAATCACCCCTCCTCCATTTGTCTATGGACAGAATTTCATATCGAAGTGGAAGATTAAAATATGTGGTAAGCGTTAACATCTTACAGAACAGCGAATATCATACTTGGCTCTTACAAAGCAGAAACCACCAGCTACAGATATTTCTACACAGCGAGATTGCAAAAAAAATACCTAATTGGGTACTTTACACCATGCGTCCAAGTTAAAACTAATACAAAGGTAGCCTCAAAGGCTATAATATCTCCTGTGTCACTTTACAACTTTCGGAAGACCTCGATTCAGGAAGATTCTAGGAAGATCGATTTTTCAACTTCTCAGGCATGGCTTCCCATTTTAATTAAGACAAAAAGCATCTTAATGCTCTGGGAACATTTCTGCATTAAAAGGAAAATTTTGAAAAAAATGTCCCTTACGTATTTCTGGCGTTTACGGCTCCATATATTTTCTCTGCTTTATGCCTCTTCGAAATCTCATAAAAAATTCTTAGTTGCTTAAATTCTAATGGGCTCAAAAAAATCCTTTTCCTTTTTTACAAACCTACGAAATTTAGTCGATAATTGAAGTTCTGTATAGAATTACGGCTTCGAAGAGAGTATTTCCATTTAGATAAATGCATACATTACCATACTCGCTTACCATAAGCGCTAACTACTTTTGCATATTACTTTTCTCCACTCTGTGCTCATAAAACAACACGAATGCGCTTTAATGTAGCCAAAGTCAAATAAAATTTCTAACTTTCGGCAGAGTTCATTAGCATAAGAAAAATTGCCACTTTCTTCAATCTTCCAAAAAAAAAAAGTCGGCGCATATAAAAGGAAACTAATGCAAGTAAAACCATGCTTCATGCGCTTCATATAAATACATATATACATATATACATGAATGTGTGTAGTATTGTATAGCTTCGCAACGCAGAAACGCCATTGTCACCCATTTCGTATCATCATCAATAAAAACTTTGTCCTAAAAAGCTGCTGCCACCACTTAAATCAATACCAGCGTAATTTCTCGGCGCCCATTTTCCCCCAAAGCCTCCCTCATGCCTGGAAAAACTTAAAATTTTTCATCTCAGTAGTATGTACCTAGTACGCTCAAAGCCAATGAGCTTCACCTTCTCCCGCTCCTCTTCTTAACCCATTCATCGCCTTTGCCACGCCACTAAACTATGTACGTACATATGTATATATGTATATGCGCTTAACAGTCGATACAAAAACTTTATCGTTTCTTTGCAAAAAATTTTGCAACCATCGAATTGCAATAAAGTGTCGCAATACAAACAGACATTTGCATTTATAAATGAACACAATCCAAACCCGACAGTGAGCATGAGGAAATTATTCTGAAGGGACTACTATTCACCCATTCATAGTCACATAATTAAGTTAAAGATAAAGGTCTTCCTTGCAATTAGCTGATCTTTTTTAGCTCTTAGCCGACGGAAATATAAAAATTTGCTAAACTTAATTTGTTATACAGGGTAAGGCTATAGTTTATTTTTTTACCGACTTCCAAAAAAGGAGGAGGTTATCAGTTTGTCGGATTATGTTTTTTATTTTTATTTTTTTTGTTTTTATTTTTTTTATGTATGTTACCGCATAACTTTGGACCATCGGTTACATAACATAAATAAAAACAAAATAAAATAAAATAAAAAATATTCCGACGAACTGATAACCTCCTCCTTTTTTGGAAGTCATTTAAAAAGCGAAATACATAGACAAAACTGTAACATTTTGAATTGGTAACACTTCGCCTGCCTGTACAGTATTTAATGAGTTTGGACTATGCTTGCTTGGCAAAGTAGCACAGCAAATGGCATCGTTCCATAAAACTTGGACTAGTTTACCATTAGTCCGACTGTAGTCCGCATCACTACAGGATTCTTATATACATAGTTACACAACCAACTCACGCAATAGCGACTTACAAAACTTGCTTAGTTGTAGAAATTATTGCCAGTAGAAGTTGAAAGCAGCATGCTGGAGCTGCTTGCTGAGGTTGAAATGAGGAGGCGCGCGTCTGCAGCGGTGTATATGGCCATAAAAACTAAATACTCATTTCGCACCAAAACGCTGAGGCCACGTGACTCACACCAGCCAATGTCACACAGCTCGAACGCCTTCATCGAATGCGAATTTTCGCGCTTGTGGCGCAAAGCAACTGTGGAATTTATAAAATTTTCATAGTAACAAGCTTGGCGCGCGCTGGTAGCCGAATTCCGAGATGCCCTTCTTAAGCTCTGCCTGCCTTCGGGGCTTCACGGTCTACGTAAGCAAGTATTGCGCGTGCAGAAAAAAAGTTTATTTTGATGCTGCTACAATTTTCACTCTCTCGAACTCCGTCTTTTCGCTGCTCTATTCCACATATTTCTTTTACATACTTAGTTTGTTAACATTTTTACAACACAATAACAACAAAATAGGAAAAAAAAGTTTCAATAAGGGAAAAAAGGCGGATTTTAGTGTAGAAAAAATATAGCGAAGTGCGAAGGAAGAAAGTCGAAAAAATAGATACAAAGCCAAAAAACAAATGCGGCGCGGTTTCATTAGTGCAGCGACAGTCGACGCGCAGCGGTGGCGGCGGCGGCGGCGGTGGAAAACCTAACTAAGACGCTTGTTCCCTAGCGCACAGCTGTGCGGCTGACTGCGCTCTCTGTTACAGAGTGCTGCCACCCAAAGACGAAGCAGCCAGCTTCTGCTGTGCGGCGAAATGTGAATGCTGGCAATAAATCTGAATTGAACCGCTCCTGAGAGAGCGTTTTTTCGCAGTTGCGCTTGAACTGTGGGTGGATGGGGTGAAAATGCGAAAAATATTTTTATAGCCCACGTTGTAACGGATGGGTGCAAAAAAGGAGGTTAGGCTGGTGAAGCGAATAGTGTAGTGTGTAGTGTAGTGGTTGCTTCGCCTATAATTCTAAAACATATGCAATCTAAGGAAGGGAAATAAATAAATCTGGCGGTGCTATTAATTTTTCAATCTACATATATGTATATATACGGGTGTGAAATGAGTGGCCTAAATTATCTCTGGATTCTGGACTTTGAAAATTATTCACGGAATCATACAAATATATAGTGCTAAACATTCGAATCCGAATGGTTTGTTTTTCGAATCGCAATACGACGGCAGAGTGTTGTTTCAGGAAACGCGAAAGCAGGATAAAATAAAACTTAAGTAAAAAAGTCCAAAAATTTACTGGCTGAATGGAATTCAGCGTTTTTATATGTATGTATGTAAGAGGAAAGGCCAATATGTTTGTGATATGAACGCGCCGTAGATGGGAAGAAGATGGTTTTTTATATCTGGCACTTCATCATTGTTTAAGATATCGCTGTTTAGGCAAGTAAATCGAGTAGAAAATTACGATACACCAGTGACATTATCTATTTACGCCAAGTAAGGATTTAAATGAAGACAATGAGGCTAATGAGAACATTGCTTTAAAGTCTTAAAGTTCGTTCTGGAACATAAAGGAAAAGAAACTATCCACACAGGTGTTTGAACTATCAGCTACGATTATTTTAAAAGTAGAGAGAAAATAAATGAGTTTGTTTATCGCTGTGTCGTTGGAGATAAAACTTTTGTATATCAATGGGAGCCTCAGTCGAAACCGGAGTGTATGACAAGTCAACAAAATTTTCAGCCCAGCTATCTAAGTTCAAGGTGTCATAATTTCCTAGAAATATGATGCATTTTTGGTTAATTAAAAATAAAAAGGGTCAAATTTGTTGGACAACACACTTCCAAGTAAACTTAAATGACTTAAAAGAAAAATATGTTGGAAATCGGCTCCAGCTTTTCTATTTTCTCAACCCCATGCGCCCATTTACAAAGATCATGTTGATATGGATGTCCTAGCCATTTGTGACTCCAAAACATTTTGGAAACCTTTTGTGCAGATTAAGCCCCTTCACATCTTTACTTATTTTCAAAATTAAAAATTAAAATTGAGATGAAGAAGAATAGTAGTCAGTTTTTTATACATTGAAATTTTAGACAAAACACTTTGTTATGGAATAAAAAAATATTTAAGAGCCGTTCTGCATGTTTACCTATAAGCCAAAATTCCACTAGAGCACTTCGAGAATACAACTTTCGAGACCCTTTTTCAATCCCAATTAGACCGAGTTTGGCTGCAGGTCAGACAGTACGCGCTTTGTATTAATTTTTCATTTGCTGGAGCATATCACACTTGTTCTAAGGGCAGCTCGCAAGTGAAAAAAGATATACCAGCGCATTATTTTTCTGAAAGCATCTGCTTGGTGGTGTCGACACTAGCAAGTGGTTCGCCATACAATTACCTGCTAGATTGCTCTGGCCAAAACCCAGAATGAGGTTAAGACTGTTGTCAAGTCATGCTCAGCAGAGATTGGTGAAAATCTAGCCCTTCTTCCTCTGGATTTGCGTAGAGAAATTTCTATTCTGAACCTGAGTTTGAGCATATCGAACCACGTTGATCTTGGGAAACCCAAGTTTGTTCAAAATGCAAGAGTGTTTCAGATTGCTGGACTGATATCTGAACATAAAACAAAATTGATTTTCATACTCATAAAACACTTTCAATAGGTTCCTTAAACCTATTATTTGAGTCTTTACGAGCAGTCAGTCTTATCAAATTCCAGGATGCTTACATCTGAAGCTATTCGTTTATGTAGCTTTCTAATTAAAGAAATTTGCTGCTGCACTTAATTATTTTTGATTGCTTTTCAATAGATACTTTAAATATATTTAGCAACCAAAATTATCTATCAAGAAAACAATGACCTTTCTGGCATGCGCGCAAATCCTGCAAAGAAAAAAAAACATCCAATAATGCATTAAAATTAAAAAAAATATATATATATAAAACTGTAAATAATAAATTTCATATTTCGTTCATAGCAAGCGCGCAATAAATGCAATTGAGATAGATGAATGAATGCACGGATAGACAACACATTATCAATATAATGAATTATTGCCACTTCAGAGTAGTGAAGAATCAAGCAAACAACAATGCTCGTGATTAAACATACAAATAGATACAGACAAAATCTGCGCCACATCTGCCCGCTCCGCCCAAACTCTCTCAAACTCTACATGTGGCGGTTGGCGGCTGGCGGTTGGCGGCTGGCGGCTCATCGAACGTCATTTAGTTTATATATTAAAAAAGTTAATATTGCACTTTAGTATGATTTTTTTCACGAAGCGATAAATGAACTGCAATAAATCAGATAGTAGCAGCCAGCAGCCAGCAGCCAGCCTACCCACCCACACACATACATAGATGCATTTTAGATTTTTAGTAAATTTGATGTGGCACACCGACCATCGAGCGATCGCCGCGGATCGAGGGAATATGCCAGCCACGTCAATTGCGAGGCCATTTTTTTTGTTCACATCTGCCAAATTTCTGCTTGCGCGCGCGTGTGTGTGTGTGTGTGTGTGTGTGTGACTGATGTACCGCCGACCGCTCGCTTGTGCGCTGCCCTGTGTTGTTTCAGTATTCAAATTTCAATATTGGTTATTGTTTGATAGTTATGAATATATAAAGAGACATATTGAGTTCATGCCTCGGCTTAAGTGAGCGTGAGTGTGTTTGTGTGCGTATCTACTAAAATAATCGAAAAACTTATATGTATTCGTATTTGATGCACAAGCACACATTTGAGTAGGGTATAATCGATAGCCGAGTAAAAGCAACAAAAAAGTAGCGCAACTTTTCATCCTCTTTTTTTTTGCTAGCGCGAAATTAAAATAGTGTGGAAATTTGCATTGGCTCGTAAATAGTTCGCAGATTTTCCATAATTTGGCATTAAACGAAAACAAAGCAAGCCATCAACACCAACTCTCTGATACGCCTAAACCGAGTCAAACGAAGTGGAGTGAACTTTTCAGAAAAATAATTAAATAAAAATACTAATTCTTATACGAGTAAATAAATACATAAACATACTCACACATATTTACCTTTCTTCATATGTAGTCGGCGCCATTGGCTGCAAAACCAACACTAAGCAGCAAATTATAAAAATGGCGGAGCAGTTGGAATTGCGAAAAGCGAAGTGCATTCACACATATTGCGATTTTTTATTTGCGGCATTATAGGCTTATTATGAAGCTCACATATAATAATTTTTTTTTATTATATTTTATAATTTGAACCTTTTTCGAAACTAATTTTCGCATTTGTATTAAAATTATAAATTATCTGTTTTACTATTTCCTTTTTTTTAATAAAAACAACTTTATGAAAACAATAGAAAGTAGTCGGGAAATCAGTTGAGATTTGTGTGGGTTGGTGTGTGTGTAGGCCTTTGGTTGTTTCTAGCCTACATATGTACATACAGTGGGGAGCAAAAATGAGTATATAGTGATTTTTTTTTATATATTTGCAAAGTTTTTAAAGCTAATTTTAAAAAAATCTAATCGATTTTTAGTCGCTTAAAACTTGCACTTTTTTGCACTAAAAGTTAAGATTTGTGAGCTCCTTGATAAGCAAAAATTTTTTAGGCAAAAGGTACCCGTTTTTTTTAATTTTTTTTTAAGTTCCATAAAATAATGTCAGGAGCTGGTAATAATGTACCTTTCTACTTTGGAAGTATTTTACAGAGAAAAGAGAACCCAATACCATCTGATCAAGTTTGGCGATGTACTTCTTGGACATCCTGTATTTAAAAAAAAAAATACAAATAAAAATCTTTGCTTAAAAACCTTACAAATATTTAACAAAAATCACCATGTACTCATTTTTGCTCCCCACTGTATATGCATACATACATACCAAATGATCATGTTAGCTTACACTGAATGAATACTATGAAAAAAATGTAATAATAGCATTTAAAATAAATGAAATGCACACCAACACAAACAACTAACCTCAAACTCAAACTCAAGTGGACAAGCTAACAACGCTTTGGCTGTAGCACACTGAGAAAAGCTACTGAGCGGATTTTGTATTGAAAGCATTTAAAATACTTATAATAATGAGCAAGGCAGCACATTTTCTTGTTACCAACATTTGGCGTGGCGTACACTAAGCAAACTTTTGCAGTTTCAATGTCTGAGGCGAAAGTGTTTACTAAATACTGCAAACATATGTGTTTTATTTTTAGTGTCACCCCCTTCTCTCGAATTTATTTTAATTAATGGAGTTCCAGAGACAAGTTCAATAAAAAATAAATCAAGTGTTGAACAGTTTTAGCCTTAAAAGGTTTAACTAGGCGAAAAAGTACCGAAATTACTAATTTTTTCATTGTCACTCGAAAAACTCATAATTGTTGTTTTTTTTAATAACTTTGGGAAGTTTTCAGATAGAATTTTCATATTCGAGGCAATGAAAGTTGGCACCAAATACAACATATCTGTGAAATTTCAAAAGTGTGCCACCAAATTAAAACAAATGCAATTTTTTCACTTCAAAAGTTTAATAAGATACTTCAAGATGTTACCTTTAAATGGTTAAAATGTTCTTTTTGCCAAAACGAATGATTATAGAAATATGAAACTAGTGTGGCACCAAACGAAAAAGAATTACATGGTGGTTGTTCACACTTGCCCGGTTATCAGGTTATCTGGTTAAAAATTATTATTCTGTAGGGTATTTTATTGTTGTAAACTGAATAAAAAAAATAACCACATAACCAGATAACCTGATAACCAGACAAGCGTGAACAACCACATTGATTATAAGATGGCGATGATTTGCGAAACGAAAATTCCAATTTTACAATTTTTATTGACTCGATATTCCTCCTAAGATTCTTATATAGATGAAGCAATTAATATACATACATATTTGTAAAGTATGCTGTAGGAAAATAATCCACGGCAATATTACTTTTAAGTAAACGTGTTAGCTGGCGGGGTATGGTGCTATGGGGCGTATACGTTACATACACAACTACGGGTATACATATGAGCACGAGTTGTTATTTTGACTTTTTTTTCGGTATACCGAGTGCATATATTTAATATGATAAATATGAGTTTTTACAAAAATAATATTCCTATATAAAAGACTTAACTGTCATCGATGATGGTAATGTTGACCCTGTATATCGCTTATTACTTAGAAGTATTAACTATTGAATTTCAAAATTAAAACTTGAACACGTGTTTATCGAAAAATCTAACAAATTCATAACATTTTTTCAAATATAGTAAAATTCCACAGATTATATTTTTTCGATCATCTTAACCCTTTAGCGCATTAGCGAAGTGGTGTTTCTTTGTATTCTTGAGTCCGTACCTACCATCAGTTTCAAGCCTTTATTCTTCCTTTCATCCATTATGTGGTTCCATACCTAAAATTTTTCTAAAAAAAACAAAAAATATATATTAGTCCAAAGTTTCTCCCACTACAATTTTTAAATGTTTTCAACTAATTTTTAGTTATTTATGGCCTTTTTCCACAAAATTTTCCACTAGAAACGGCCTCAAGCTCAATAAAATTGTTGAATATCACAGTGTTTATTATGTAACATTGGTAGCTTCTCTGTACTTCGCACTAAACTATTCAATATAAAAAAAATTCAAAAATCGGGACGGGCAGGTCTCTTTTAAATTTTATTAGCTTTCACAAATAAATAAAAAATATCATCAAATCGGTTGAAGATGCAGGCTCTGGATTATTTTTGAGGCGGTTACAGTGCCAAGTAAGCAGAAGAAGATGAAGAATAAAACGCAGCAACCCTGGTCATGAAAAATAGCCCTGGCTTCTGGAATAGAATTACTCCGTAGCGACTCTCCACTAGTGTTATGAGGGAACTTTACTGTGCGGATGAGTTTATCTGCATCGTCATCTCCTCAATCTCCTCGCTCAGTGTCCTTCCTAGGCGTGGATATAGCTCCACTTTCTTACCAAATCTCTTCCCTTCAATTTACGCTCAGTGTAGCCACAACTGCGCGCAACTTGCCACAGCGCCGACCAGCGCAACGTTGAATTATGCAAGACAAAACAAAAAGCTGCCTCTAATAATTTTCGGTGATGCGCAAAATTTGCTTTACTCACTTTTTTCCTTTAGTTTCTTTTTTTTTTTTTTGTTGAATTTCCAACATAGTTTTTTACATCGCTGAATTGAAAAAAAAAATATGAAAATGAGCAAAATGATGCTTGATAATGCTGCTTTTGCTACAATGACGGCAATCTCGTTTAGTAGTATATGAGCAACACAAAAAAGCAACAATAGCCTACGGAATTGCTCTCTTCAACAGCCGAACAAAAAATTTACAAAAGAAACAAAAAAAAAAATGGACACTCAAAGTCGTTTTTTATAAATCCCGTAGGATATGCTTTAGGTTAAGTAGGCGTTTAAATCGTACTACACACAAACACAAAATGCAGCACACAGCTAGTAGCCGCTTTGACGCTGTGGTTGTGTTGGGGGAGTGTTGTAGGTGGCGCGTGCTATGCCCACAAAAAAATTTATTTAGATGCTGGCGCGATGCGATACGATGCTGCAACATGTTTTCAAGTGCTTGCCAACAAATAAATAATAGTGCAACAAAGACAGCACGAAATAGGATTTGGCCAAATAGAGCAACAACGAGCTACAACGTTGACGCCAATGTTGTTGACTGCATAACTGTTTTTAGTTAGTTGCATACGGTGTAGCGGACACCTGGCCCATGCCCCGCATGCGGCGGTGGCATGTGTTTGCCATTGCATATCAGTTTAGGAATGCGCGTTTATTCACACAACGTTTTGTGGGCAGCTGCCACATCGGCGCAATTCGTTGTTGTTTATACAAATGCAAATAAATTGGATTAATCCTTAGTAACTTGTTTTAGTTGCTGTGGCAAATTTTTTGTGAAAATCGTACAATTTTGTCTAAGTACTACACCCACACACACACATGCGCATACTTTTAA
>NW_016162052.1:34751-46087 GCF_001687245.7 Rhagoletis zephyria | reverse complement strand
GGCGTGCGCCTTGATGTTGTCACATAAAGCGGAGGGACCTACAGTTTTCTGCCGAGNTTCTCCTCCGACTTGTGGCGTGCGCCTTGATGTTGTCACATAAAGCGGAGGGACCTACAGTTTTCTGCCGAGTCCGAACGGCGATTGTATTTTAATGAGAAGCTGGTTTTCATGGCAGAAATACACTCGGAGGTTTGCCATTGCCTGCCGAGGGACGACCGCTGTTAAGAAAAAACCTTTTTCTATATTTTTTGGGATGTTGCTTTGACCAGGGCTTGAACCCAGGTACTGATGAGTGAAGGCGCGCACTGCTTACCACTACACCACAGCGGCCGATTAATTAGGAATACGTAGCAATAATTTTGGACATGTAGCCCTTTAGGTAAGTACGATTTTTAGCACATGAAAAAATTGATGTATTAACAGTGTTTGCAATTTCATGTAGACCAAAAGGAAGGTGTGCAGCAAAGTGAATTATCGGACTCGCCCCAAAGAATAAATTGTAAAAAGCCATGCAGAGTGCATATTTATATTTGTGGACGGTACCATGAACTCCACAGCTTTGATTTGACGACTTTTGTACCATTTTCGAGAGGATGCATGAATGTGGCTTCTTTGGAAGCAAGGCAATTAAAATGAAAATACACAATATGTTACCCATTTCGAACTGTGTATTATTTTCAATATCTTCACTGGTAAAGTGCTTCATGCACACATATGTAGCTCGATTTGGTGTTTAATGCATCTCCTCGCCGGCAGAACTTCTTCCACCTTTTCGCCAGTTTTGCGTTCGTAGGAAACGAAAAAAAAAACTTATATCGCACGCTTTCCTTTTGTTTTCACTATTACACTCTGCCACTGCACACTTCATTTTGCTTTGTAATGTCTCAATAATTGACCACGCAGATATATTAACGCACAAATATTAAAATTGTTATTTGGTTTTTTCGTATGCTCACAATAAACAATTGCACCAAGATGACGTCACGCACACAGCTGATTCTGTCAAAATCACAAAGAGCGGATTAGAGGTACCGCGATAGGCGCAATCTCTATTTCTCTCAATCGTGGGAGAGCAATATGGTGCTCTTTGCTTGGCTGCATCTGGTGTTTGTGATGGAGTGTTAGCAGTATAAGAGTTTTATTTACCGTTGTTGTTGCTGGTTTTGCTTTTTGGGGTACATGCAGTAATTGTAAAATATGCATTTTTTTTGCTTGCGCTTTGGATTGGGTAGCTGCGCTCTTGTAGGGGAGCGCCCTTGACACCCATCTCTCACTTAACTACCGTTCGTATTTTGTATGTAAACAATAATTTATTTATTTTGATACAGACAATGTCTTATTATTTATTTAGGTATTTTTCGGGATCACACTTTGATATTTTATACTGCTGAGGGCAGTTCGCGACGACACAAAACTCGAATAAATGTTTAGTGGGTCTTTCGATGGTTGAATATTTTGAAAGACTTTATGGGTTGCCAAAAATCCATAAACCTTGAATCCCTCTACGTCCTATTTTGTCGTCGTGTAAAGTCCCATGTTCGAATATGTCTAAGCATGTTGGAGAGATTCCTACAACATAAAAAATTCTTTAAATTTAAAAAAATAAACTGTCCGATATAAACGTATGTGAAGAAGATGTTCTTGTTTCGTTTGATGTAGTCTCTCTGTTTACAAATATTCCAACAGTCTTAGCCATGATACAAAAAAGAAGGTAGTTTCAATAAACAACTTTTTGATTAATTGTAAAAAATTCGAAGTGGCGTTACCCAACTTAAGTTTTTTGGTGGAGGGGATTTTATATCCTAAATTTGGGAGTATAAATAAAATAGTTGTATTAACATTTACCTTTTACAAATAAAAAAAATGTTTAGATTTTGCGTTAAATTTGATAACTACTTGCCAAAATCTTTATTTTTACATTAATAAAATTTTAGTGAATATAATTTATATTTTTTTTAGCCTCATTATGTCATCTGATTATTTCACAATGTAGCTAGCAAGGACTGTTACAGTTTTTTATGTCGGATACGATTGTTTCTGATATAATTCAGACCCCGAAATTACACATTTCGATATTGTCTTTGTCCATTTCTTTCAAGTAACTTGACAACGGAATATACTTTGGGACCCATGGGTACGGTGACCATCCGTGCTTTATTTTAAAGGACAGTCCTTTATTTTAACCCCCTGTCCTTTATAATTCTTTTCAAATTAAAGGCCGCCGNCGTAAATTCGATTTTTTCGAATAGATCGGTGCCTGGACCAGTTCCCGGAAAAAATGGGTCATATATGCTAATATATGCTAAAAAGCTACTTACGTACTTAATTTTAAGCAAATCGGACTATAATAAGATTTTTTCGAATAGACCAGTCCTTGGTCCACCTACCCGAAAAAAGTAAAATTTTTTTAGCCTAAAACATGATGGTTACCGAAAGCTATTTGTATACAAAATTTCATGAAAATCGGATCAGCCGTTCGCGAGATTACCTGTTACAAAAAAAATGGACTTCTCTTTATATAATTAGTATAGAAGATAATGAAAACTTTCGCCAGTTTGTTTCGCACCCTACTTAAGGGTTTCTATTTAATCGATAATCTTTGTACAATCTATAAAGCATAGGGAAAGTTGTGCCCAGGATCGTGTTGCACGCTGAGTTTCCAGTTCCACTGAAAGAGAACAATAAATCCCCTGCTGCACGGTGGTTCAATACTGGCATTCATTCACTCCATTTTGCACTTAATTTGATTAATTTATTTTTTTTTTTTATGAAAGCTTACAATGTTTGCATGAGACCAATTGAGCCTGATTTCTGAATTTTAATTTGATTATATTAAATTTTTTAGTGCAAAATGCAGAAAAGGTAGCAATTTTGAAGAAAATGTATTCTCCTCTTCCAGTTAATAAATGTTACATAACTAAAACTTGTTGAAAACAATTGTATGGTTTTCCCAAAATAAAAAAATATACAACAAAAATTTTTAAAAATGTCATCAAAAAAATGTTCACCAAAATAAATATTTTTTTTTTGGGTTTTTAGTAAAAATTGGTGGAAAAATTAAGGCTGCGGTGGATTCTGAACATTGAATTCCAATTTTGAACCACTGTGTGTTGGTTTCGTCGTGCAGTATGAATTATAATTACCATAATTATGGTAAACGCATTTTGGTAGCAAAGGATGGCGAAGTCCTTGAAAAGGATTTGGCTTCATTTTTCGCTACAGCAGGGGAACTTATACAATTAAATAATATAATTAACTGGTAAATATTTGATATAAATTACGATATGGGCAAGGTACTTTTATCATACAAGTTGTATTTACGTATTCCCAAATAATTTTGAAAAAATGTCCTTTATTTTACGTTGGTTAATATGGTCACCGTACCCATGGGCCTCATGACTTTCAGAGAAGTGAGTATTGTCCAATTCTAGTATATTTCGACAATATCGTTGTTTCTTTGCGTAAAAATAAATATATTTTACTGTTCAATATTGGAGGGTGTGTGAAACAACATTGATGATTTATTCATTTAAAAATGGAGTAAAATTTGCATTTTGACAGCGAAAATGTAAGTCCAACTCCGGCTATGCTGACCAAAGTATTTTTTACAAAAAGGTCCATATTTCAAACCGAATTTATTCATAAATTTTTATCCGAAAATGTGAACTCTTTATTTTAAACTAACGTTTAATTGTTTGATCACACTTGTATGTAAAAATTTTTTGCTTGGGTTAAGCGTTTGGACACAATGCATAAAACCTAAGCGAATGCTTTTTCTTAAAATTTCAGACCTTGTACTCAATATGTTCAAACAAATTTAAGTGAAAGATATGACATTTTAAGAAAAAGCAATTGCTCCGTTTTTATGCATACCAATATTACTGTACAAGTAAAATACCTTTTGCTTGTTTAAATTTCGGTTCTAAGAACAAAATGTTAGTAAATAAACAAGAAAATAATAACAAAATTTTGAGGATTTTAGATATTGAGTATGGTAGCACGAAATATCACAATCTACTTCATTGTCAGGATGTTAATATGGCGACGAAAAAGTGACAATGGAACTACCTTCTTTTTTGTATCATGGTCTTAGCTTCAGGACTAATTATGAAAAAATTGGGAAAAAGAGAAAATATGACAATGATTCCTAAGAACAAGTTCCGAAATATCCTAGACGTTTGCCTATTCTCAAACTTTAGGAAAGCCAATGGGCAACCTTTTTTCTCCCACTTTTGCTGATATTGTGATGGACGATTTACTTGACTATACCATTTTGGAGCTAAAACACTTAAACATCGATATTAAATTTATATCAAAATATGTAGACGATATCTTTGTAATAGTTAACCACAAAGACGTAAATATAATCTTAAAAACCCTCAACAAATACCACCACAAACTCCAATTCACCATGGAAATGGCACGTAAAGCCAGCATCCCCTTTCTTGATGCTCGCATCCACAGAGAAAGAAATAATCTCCTACTGGACTGGTACTCAAAACCGTCATCTTCAGATCGTTTGATAAATTTCTTATCATCACAACCTAAAAAATACAAAATCTATATGGCAAAAAATTTAATACACAAAACACTTACATTGAGTTACAGGAAATTTTACGACATAAAGATAGATAACCTCAAAAAGATCCTAAAAAGTAATAGCTACGCGACTTAATAAAACAAAAAATTACAGAAATAAACGGCCGCCTAAATAGAACGTCGAGTAAAGTAACAACAAACACCACAAATCGATATTTCCGCGATACTTATGTTCCGCAGTTGTCCAAGAACTTAAATTAACACATTGCCAAACAACAAAACATAACGCTAGCATACAAATCCAATTGCACTTTATCCACAATATTTACAAAAACAAAAAACCCCTATAGAAATAAACAAACAAAACAATGTGGTTTATTAAATAAAGTGCAATGGTAAAGAAGCCAAAAACTGCGACAAAGTGAACACCGGAACAACCAAGCGATCCCTGGGTACTCGTCTTAGCGAACACGAAGCAGACATAAAAAAACAAAGCACAGCGCTAGTTCAGAATATGAACACCAGTGGCCATCAAGAATGATAGAATCCAAGATTGCGCCGATCGCACCAGAATTCGTGAGAGTAATTTTGGCGTGACGTCATCGTAGAGTTGACAACTGAGAGCGGCAAATAAAACTGCTCTCTAGTGATGTGCTGAATTGTCGGTACCCAATACTTAAAACAGATCTCGGTACCCAATACTTCCTTTTCGGCACCCGATACCGATTCTTTACATTAAACCTTCCCCATTATATTTATGCATTTGAAGTTTAGAAAAAACTTTCATTACTAATTTATATGATATGGGCTAAAACACTTGAACTTATCGCAACAGAGAAATATTATTTTACCTTAGTCGATCCAAGGTTCAAGAAAAATGCTTTGACGGATCAAGAAGCCTGTCAGGGGGGAGATTCTGTAACCAGCTAGCGCCAAGTTTCGAATCGATATCGCACTTGTGGACGTAAAAAAATTTAATATCGTACGATAACAAAACCGATACCGATTCGAAAATTGTCGCTAACTGGTTACAGAATCTGTCCCCAGACCTACCTAAATGATATCGTCCGATTCAGCTGGAACAAAAATGCTTCAAACAAATAAAAGTTTCTCTACATTATGGCCTCGAACCGACATCTTTTATATGGATTAGTATTAAAAGCTCTATTGGCTCCTTCATTCGGGTTTTGATAGGCGAGTCTCCCTGAATCGGTTTTTCCATATTTTTGGCCTACGTGCACTTTTATTCCAAACCTAAATGTACTTTTTAAATCAGTTCCGAATATCGATCAATACTTAAAAGTATTAACTCAGCACATCACTACTGCTGTCAACTCGACTGTGACGTCAGCAAACAAGCTGATTCTGTCAAATTCACTGAGAGCCGATTAACGGTGTTGCCATCGGCGCCACCTTCTGTATTCTCTCCACCGTGAGTGGCCATACAGCTGATTTGGCGAACGCAAGAATAATTGATGTAGAGAAAAGAGCAAAAACAAAATTCACATTAGAAAGCTTAAAAATAATGCAGAAGAGGGACAATGTAATGAACAAGAAAGAGGATACTGTTGACATCGCTGCAGTTTATTTATTATCTTTATAAATATTAATAACATTCAGTTTGGACAAAGCTACCAGAAGCGTTGGTAATTATTTTTTGGTTTACGTTCCATAGTTTAATGTTAAATGTAATGTAAGTTAATAACTCTTTTGTGTTAAGCATAACTATTTTTTATTTATTTATATATTTCGGTTCAGGCATTAGTACTATAAGATTCAATCTTTTATAGTACAATAATGATAAAAGTAAAGATAATACTTATTTATTTATATATTGAAAATTAAAATTCTAAAATATATACAAACGCATATGACGCATTCAATTAAACAGAGATAACACGGATACATAAAACTTATAACTAGGGATGTGCCGTGTATCCGGTAGATATCCGGAATCCGGCTTATATCCGGCCTTTTTTCTGTTATCCGACTATCCGGCCGCATACTGGTTAAAATCCGGCCGGATTTCCGGATTTCGATTATAGAAGATTCTATTTAAAAATATAGTTCAGGTATTTTTGTTACATTTTCGTAATCAAATTTAGTAGTATCTAATTAGTAATTAAGAGTTAAACATTTATATATTTTTCATTATGAAAAGAAGCATTTCCGCATTACTGCTTAAGACCGAATTTCTATTTTCAACATAAATGCTACCCGATGCACTAAACCAGACCTGGGCATATTCGCGTATACATACACGCTCTGCTTTAGAAGGCAGCGAAAGCTTCATTTAGCCGCACGACTTGTTCGCACGCACACAGTGGCATCAATTGCACGCACACTACAAAAATTCTCTGTCGAAGCTGCCCACCTCTGCACTAAACACTATTTTTGAGTTCACCGAGGAAGGTGGTTCACAGAGATAATTCATTGCCAAAGTAAAAAAATTGTTGGAAATTCTTTGCGACTATAATAATAATAGAATTGGTGCTTACACATTTGTTAGTGATTGGCCGGGCTTCTCCCCCGATTTGTGGCGTGCGCATTGCTGTTGTCAAACATGGGGAGGGACCTACAATTTTACGCCGACTCCGAACGGCGATTGTATTTTTATGAGAAGCTGTTTTCATGGCAGAAATACACTCGGAGGTTTGCCATTACCTGTCGAGGGGCGACCGCTATTACAAAAAAAAACTTTTTTTATTGTTTTTTTTTATGTTGGGTTGAACCGCTACACCACAGCGGCCGTCTATGATTCCACCCAATCAAAGGATCAGTACAAAAACCGGAATCAGTATCAGAGCCGTTGGCGATTTACTCAAAGCATATCCTGGTCTCGCTCTTCAATAGAAGCTTTCAGTAGAGTTCGGCGTTTTTCATATGATTCGGCAGGTTTCTCCAAGCTAACTACCCAGTTTTTAGATTTACTGATGTCAGAAAATAAAATGAGTTTTGAAACGTGTGTCACAAAATATTGCAACAATGAAGCCTTACGGGGCGATTCGGGAAGCGAAACGATATGTAACCATGCATATTAGTTCGATTTTCTTCACATTTAAAAAAATAAATTAAACACGCGTTTTTTCTTAGCGGCGTTCATTGCTCTTTATCTTTTGTCTTTGACTTTTCTCCTTTATTCACCAAAAATAGTCGATAAATCCGGGTTGCAGACGGAGGAGTTATCTATTTAATGCAGGATTATATCATAACTTGGATTTCAGAGTGGACATTTTGTATTCTTAATTACGTATTGGATAGTTCAACTCGAAAAAGCAGGAATTCTAGCTAAACAAAAAACCTATTATAACATTATGAAATTTATTAAGGGCAAGAGTCTACCGGATATCCGATCGGATATCCGAATCCGGCTCTTATTTTTTTCAGGATATCCGGAATCCAGTTATCCGGCAAATTCTCTATCCGGCACATCCCTACTTATAACATATATACAAACATTATGGTATGTTAACAAAGCTAAAAAAAAACACTTAATTATATATTATTGCAAATATGTAGATGGTTCATCAATTTTTAGAGAAATAATTATAAAGAGTATTTTTGAAGTTGCTTCTGTTGATTTTGCTCCTAATGGTAGCAGGTATAGAGTTCCAAATTCTAATAGCATTGATGAAAAACAGTCTTGTGGTGCTCATAAGTTTGAAGACAGGCACAATTAGATCATAAGAACGCTCAGATTTTGGAAAAATCAGTTTTTTTATAAAGATAATGTGGCTCTTTTGTACTCAACATTTTAAAAAGAAAAATACAGTTTCTGGCTTTTAAATAATCAGAAATTTCACATCCTAGTAAACTAGACCTCCAGGCGGATATATGATCAAATTTCCGTATTCCATAAACATAGCGCGTAACATTATTAAATAAGGTATCAATTTTATAAGAAGACCTGGAGTCGAGCTTTCTGTATACCAACTCAGAATAGGTAATAATAGGCAAAATTAATTGAAGCGCAAGCTTTTGTTTGATAAGAGTTGGAGTAAACGGTGCAGATTGCCTTAAATTTCTTTGAGTACAATATAGTTTGCCCACGACGGATTTAATGTGATCGACACAGGTAAGGTTAATAACAAAACCCAGGTTGGTTATTTTTTCGACTAATACAAGAGAAGTCGTACCGAGACAAACTGGTGGAATGTAGCTAAACCTGAATTTCTTCTTGTAGACAGGTAGAACATACGACTTAACCGGGTTAAGACAGAGGCCGTTTTGAGTGGCCCATCTCGAAACAGAAGACAAGTCCTGATTTAGGTTTGCAGTAATTCCAATTACATCCTGAAATGGACCAGATAAGTATATCTCGAGATTATCTGCATATGCATGAGCATTTACATATCGGAAAGTCAAGAAAATATCATTGACGAAGGCGCTAAATGGCAACGGACCCAAAATGGACCCTTGGGGAACGCCACAGATCACAGACTTTGTCTTTGAGGATACTGAGCCAATCTTCACACGCTGGGTTCTGCCTGATAAATAACTTTTCATGAGGGACAGTGCATTTTTGCCAAAGCCGAAGTAGTAAGCGAGCTTTGAGCAGAGCAATGTATGATCAACGGAGTCAAATGCTTTGGAGAACTCTAGTAAACACAGTAGGGACAATTCACCTTTGTCATAAGAAATTCGTAAGTCGTCTAAAATTTTAACCATTGCGGTAGCACATCCATGCCCAGCTCTAAAGCCTGACTGGAAAGGGGAAAGCAAATGATTTTCCGACATATGGCGAGAGATTTGTTCAAACATAATCGACTCAAATACTTTTGATAAAGCAGGTAAAACACTTATAGGACGAAAATCACAAGGAGAACACGCACGTTTATTCTTGGCGACAGGGCAAACAGAGGCAATCTTCCAAAGGTATGTATTCATTCGTTTATTAGGTTTTTGTTGTTTTATTAATGTTTTATATTTATTACTGCGCAGGTAAATAAACAAAAAAATCCCCTGAAGATGCTAAAAATCTTAGCGAAACGTCGGGAAAAAAGCTAAATAAAGTCCTTTTATTTACACAACGGGTAGATGATCTAACTTGATAAGAAAAGCCTAACAATAATTAGAATTTCAACCAAATGAAACTGATCGGAAAAACTAAACAAATATATTATACTCGGAAGGCCTGCCGAAATTTTTTTTATTATCCGGTGCACAGCGATAAATATACAACAAAGAACATGAACTACTACTACAAACATATGAAATACAAACACGAAGACCACACATGCACAAGATTAAAGTATTTTAGCAACCAAAAACAGAAGTTAGCTAAGTAGATGGAGCAATTAAAATTCTTGTTAGAATGTAAGAAGCTTTTGACAAACTCAGTTAAAAAGACAACAATAAATTGCACATCCCAAAATATAAAACAGAAAATAGAGAAAACTAAACAAATCTTCCTCATGAAAATGTTGAACATGNAGCCTGACTGGAAAGGGGAAAGCAAATGATTTTCCGACATATGGCGAGAGATTTGTTCAAACATAATCGACTCAAATACTTTTGATAAAGCAGGTAAAACACTTATAGGACGAAAATCACAAGGAGAACACGCACGTTTATTCTTGGCGACAGGGCAAACAGAGGCAATCTTCCAAAGGTATGTATTCATTCGTTTATTAGGTTTTTGTTGTTTTATTAATGTTTTATATTTATTACTGCGCAGGTAAATAAACAAAAAAATCCCCTGAAGATGCTAAAAATCTTAGCGAAACGTCGGGAAAAAAGCTAAATAAAGTCCTTTTATTTACACAACGGGTAGATGATCTAACTTGATAAGAAAAGCCTAACAATAATTAGAATTTCAACCAAATGAAACTGATCGGAAAAACTAAACAAATATATTATACTCGGAAGGCCTGCCGAAATTTTTTTTATTATCCGGTGCACAGCGATAAATATACAACAAAGAACATGAACTACTACTACAAACATATGAAATACAAACACGAAGACCACACATGCACAAGATTAAAGTATTTTAGCAACCAAAAACAGAAGTTAGCTAAGTAGATGGAGCAATTAAAATTCTTGTTAGAATGTAAGAAGCTTTTGACAAACTCAGTTAAAAAGACAACAATAAATTGCACATCCCAAAATATAAAACAGAAAATAGAGAAAACTAAACAAATCTTCCTCATGAAAATGTTGAACATGGAAATAACACAAACAAACATGAATATTAGAGCAGCAAAAAATAATTTGCACCACACAGAAATCCAACTAAACCGCACACTAAGGCCCACTTGCAGAAAATCCAGAGTTTAATATATAAATACAGAGCTCAGTACCTCAGAGTTAAATGTTTATATTCCTCAACCCGACAATGTCTTGCAGCATTGAAATCTGGCCCAGAGTTAAGTAACCCGAGGGATTTCTAAATTAAGTAGGCACCACTCTCTCTTTTTTGATGTTTGTTTTCATTGTTTCCGTTTATTATTTGAAATTGAATATCAAATTTCGAATACAAACAGCAAAGCTAAAGAATTTAATGGCAAATATTTTTCTCACGACACTGACCGAAACCTCAGAGTTGAAGGCGGCAAAAATGAATACGTGCTTATGTATGTACATATGTAGGCACATTAGACAGCATCACTCTCCATACAAAAAAAATCGGTACTGTTTTTCCAATGGAATTATAAAATCTATTATATTTTAAGACGCCCACCAAAATATTTCAGGAAAAATATTAAGAATTAGGCGAGCTGGACCGATTGAAAACGCCTCCAAAAATGGAGATTTTATGAATAAAAATAGTTTATTTAATATGTTTTTTTTTTTTT
>NW_016162052.1:27062-34726 GCF_001687245.7 Rhagoletis zephyria | reverse complement strand
GATCATTTATGTATACATTTGTCTATATCTATCTCGATTCGTTTTGGCTGTTACAAACAACCGTTATGTGAACAAAATTAATATACCCTTGTGCACAAGTGCGCTCGGGTATAATTATCATATTCACTATGTAACTTTTTTATTGAATTCAGTTATTTATTTATTTTTGTTACACTGAATGTGATTTAGTTTTTATATATGTAGCTTAATAAAATTAGTTTTTTGTGAAATTTAATACACGAATTTTTCCTTTTATATCCGAGCGTGCTTGTGCACAAGGATATTACAACTTTGTTCGCATAACAATTATTTACAATAACCTCTTAGCAGCAAATATTACTATCAAAAATTTTTGGAAAATGGGCGTGGCGTCACCAACTTATGACTAGATATGTATGTGTATCCCGGTAACCAATTTATCAATTTCTACCAAACGGTACAGCTATTGTCCTTGGTACAAAAAGGAAATATATTGAAAATTTTTGAAGTAGGGAATAAAAACACCTGCTTTTAATTCGAAGTTAAGAAGTTTATAAAAAATGCGAAAAAAGATGTTTAACACGTGCGTGTATAAAGTTCGGTTTCGCCCGAACCTATACTTATTTATTAGTTTTTAAATCAAATTTTGCCCCTGCAAATAAGCAAACAATACATCTCTTCGATTACAATTTACATGGTGATTGCCTGTAAGAGGCTCATCTTCCATATTATTTTCAAGGTATTCGTTTTGGGCAATTTCAATATCTAAATCGTCAAATGTTATACAAATATTATGGAGAATACAGGCACTAACAATTAGATTGACAACGAAACATAAATTGGTTTGTTCTGTAAAATGTAACAATCTTCTAAATCGAGTTTTTAATAACCCAAAGGCGTTTTCTACAACGATGCGGGTAGAAGAGTGCACTTTGTTAAAATTTCGTTGCGATACGCTCAAGTTGCCGTAATCCTTATAAGGTGGTACTAACCAGCTTGTTGAAGGATATGCAGAATCACCCAAAATGAAGGATTCGTTTGGAAATAAACTTCGTGGCTCCGACTGCGCTTTAAAAAACAGGTTAGATCTTCGAAGGACTCTGCTGTCGTGAAGTGATCCAGGCTCACCACAATTTACGTCGGTAAATCTTTTATCAGCGTCCACTACTGCTTGAAGTACTAAGCTGTAGCTATGCTTCCGATCAAAATAGCATTCCTTATTTTCTTTTGGAGCTTTGATGCGAATATGCGTGCAGTCAATGGCTCCAATAACTCCCGGTATTCCACTCTTTTCTTTAAATTTCCTTTTCGTGTCTACCGTTCGTGATACCATCCATGTTGAAACGTTGTTTACAACAGACCAACCAGTAGGCTGAGATACTCCAAATAGGTTGCCAAGTTGTCGAAATGTTATGGTGTTGCTGATGTACCAAATAAACATCAACACTTTCTTCCTTGATGGCACACTTTCCCTACCGCCAGAGTGGGTTTTTGGTAGAACACTGCTTACATATCTCTCTGTAAAAGCTTGCGGTAAATATATGTGCCATAAATTAAAACCATTTGGCTTGCCTACCGATCAAATATTCGGCAGTTGATCGTCGAAGTCTCATGTGCGATTTAAATTCTTTTTCTGAATATCCTTCTATAACTTCGCAAAAGTTTGAGCATTTACTTGCTTCTTCTCGTTCGGACTCTTCTGAGCTTGATGAAGAGTCTGAGCTGGAGCTGGAAGGGATGGTGTTTAAGACCGCAAATACACCTGCACTCCCGCTCATGAGCACTTCTTCATTTTCAAACCATTGGGAAACCTGAAAAGTTATTTTAGATTGCATTTGTACATCTCAATTACAAATAAAAGCAATTTCTTACCAAAGTTAGTCGCTCGTTGTCAATTTTTCGTTTTAAATGTAAATTTAATAAAAAATTTTAAATTTTAAATATTTTTTCCCCGATTTGTTTTCATTATGAACTGTTAAATAACTCAGTTCTGCCAAGCAACTCATTAAGTGCTCCCAAACAAATGTAACTTTTGGCATATCTTTTTCAGTGCTGCCAACGTATGTTTATCTATGCCAGTTGCTTCATCGATTCGCCACTAGCTAACGGATGACGAAACGAATACGGCTAGTCTTAGCTTCAAGAATAATTATGAAAAAATGGGAAAAAATAGAAAATATGACAATGATTCCTAAGCACAAGTTCCAAAATATTCTAGACTTTTGTCTCAAGGTCAATAATTACTTCGTGTGTAACAATAAATTCTATTCTAAAACCTTTGGAATGCCAATGACTATTGCTGATATTGTCATGAACGATTTACTTGCCAATACCATTTTGGAGCTAATACACTTACATACAACAATATTTAATTATAAGCTTAACCTAGCATTAAAAAGGCAATACTTAAGCCTAATAGGACTATTTGTTAGGGAATTCATTTATATACATACATTTAAAATTTCACGGGACAAAAGTAAATGGCAACAGGATCTTAGCGAGGATAGAGATAGAACACATTAGTTATATTGAAACAGTCTTACAGTATGCAAATAATTTTCTTTTAAATTTAGTTATGTTTTAACATTGGGTAATACTATTAGGTAATTCATTATAACATTTTAGACCCTTATAATAGAGATTACTTTTATCAGACTCACATTTAAACCTTGGTAAGTTAAAGTAGTTTTTTTACGGGTGTTTTTGTTATGTATATCATTGCCATACTTTATTCTACCTTTTAAATATTCTGGCAGGTTACCATCTATAATGCTTTTAACGAATTTCATAGTGTAATAGAAGTGTTGTTGCTTAACACTTAACCAATTGAGGGCCGCCAACATGTCTCTGATTGGGGTGTCATAACGTTTTCTAAGAATAAATCTCATTGCTCGGTTCTGTTGCTTTTGCAATTTATAAATCTTACTTTCATTAATTATGAATAATATAGTTCGGCAATAATTTAGTAGGGGTTCTATTATAGCTCTGTATACCATTATTTTATACTTTCTGTTTAAGAATTTACACGTACGTCGCATGAAGTATAACTTCGTTGCTATTTTGCTCACAGTATAATCGACGTGATCATTAAAGTTTAACTTTTGGTCGATTTTTATACCCAAATATTTAATATAAATATTTATTTCTAATGTTTACTGGTTTATATTTAAATGGCCTAAATCATTATTATCTAGGCCTCTTCTAGATATAACCATAAATTTGGTTTTGCTGATGTTTACTTTGAGTTTATTTAAGCATAGCCAATTACATATTTCATCCAGATCGTTTTGAAGCTTTGAACCAATATCATTTACATTTTCCCCACTTATCATTATAATTGTATCATCGGCAAAGAGATTGATATCGCCATACTTAATGCTGTGTGAAATATCATTAATATAAATATTAAATAAAATAGGTGCTAACACTGAATTTTATGGAAGCCCAATCATTACTTTTCTTTCTTCTGATACCGACGATCCAATCGCTGTTTTTTGCACATGATTCTATATAAAACTTTCAAACCAATTCAGTTCGATACCTTTTATTCCTATATTGGACAACTTTCTCAATAATACGTCTTGATCACGATTGAGAGAAATAGAGATTGCGCCAATCGCGGTACCGCTAATCCGCTCTTTGTGATTTTGACAGAATCAGCTGTGTGCGTGACGTCATCTTGGTGCAATTGTTGATTGTGAGCATACGAAAAAACCAAATAACAATTTTAATATATGTGCGTTAATATTTCTGCGTGGTTTTAAACAATTATTGAGACATTACAAAGCAAAATGAAGTGTGCCGTGGCAAAGTGTAATAGTAAAAACAAAAGGAAAGCGTGCGATATAAGTTTTGTTTTCGTTTCCTACGGACGCAAATCTGGCGGAAAAGTGGAAGCAGTTCTGCTGGCGAGGAGATGCATTAAACACCAAATCGAACTATGTGTGCATGAAGCACTTCACTATTGAAGATATTGAAAATAATATTTTTAGTGCTGGTATGAGGTAATGCACAAGTGGATAAGGTCGCCAGGCGCTAATTCAAGCGGCATCTTACCGCGCTATTACGTACCTAATACAAAACAGTGGCCAAATTATTATGCATTTAAAAGTTCAGCTATAAATTATGTTTTAGTTACATAGAATATTTGTTTCCAAAGAAGCCACACTCATGCATCCTCTCGGAAATGGTACAAAGTTATCAAATAAAAGCTGTGGAGTTTATGGTGGTTGGGTACCGTCCACAAATATAAATATGCACTGTGCATGGCTTTTTACAATGGCGAGTCCAAAAATCCACTTTGCTGCACACCTTCCTTTTGGTCTACATGAAATTGCAAACACTGTTAATACATCCATTTTTTCATGTGCTAAAAATCGTACTTAACTAAAGGGCTACATGTCCAAAGTTATTTCTACGTGTTCCTAATTAATCAATCTTTGTATATTTATTGATTCCTGCAAAATTGGGCCATGTAATATTAAAATTAACATATTTTTCTGCATTGTTTACATATTTTTATATGCGTTTTGGCATTTCTCTCTCGCAATTGCACCAAGATGACGTCACGCAAAAATTACGCTCAGAAATCCTCTCTCATTGGCGCAATCTTGTATTCTATCATTCTTGGGTCTTGATCTATTGTCTAAAAGGCACGTTTCAAATCTAATAAAGCAGCAATAATGTATTTGTTTTTGCTCAGTTCTTCTTTTCAGTGAGCTATTACCAAATTCAGGGCAATTTTACATGAGTGCTTCTTGCGAAATCCAGACTGTTGTGGTATTAATATGTTATTAGATTCGAGGCATTGTACTAATTGGTTTTTTACTACACATTCAAGTATTTTTACATCATTTGGTAGTGTGTTTATTGGTCTCAACTCATCGGCTTTAATGGTATTTTTAACCTTTTCTATTAGAACGACAGTGGATGTTTTCCAAGAAGTTGGAAAAGTACCTTTCTTTAAGCTCTCGTTAACTATCTGCATGTAGCAGAATCCTAAATAAGTTACTGCATCTCTTATGACTCCTTCAGATAAAAGTTTTTTTCCTCCAATTCTATTTTTGAAAGAACCAGCAATTTTTATTACTTCATCAGTTTCTATTTCTTGAAATTTAAATTTGTATGCGAAATTGGGAAGTATAGAAAATTATTTATCGATAATTTCAATATTTGAAGAGATCTCTGAGATACTTTTGTGTAAACATCAGTGGCGTAGCCAGGATTTGGCTTTGGGGGGGAAGAAAAAAAAATTCCATCGATAACTTAAATCTGTGACACACAATGGCTAGAGGCGTCGCCTGAGTACATTCTTTCATATATTTATGTATGTGCCAGTTTTACCGATATATATGTTTTATCTACTCGTTTATTCCATTGGGTCTTCATGCTTTATTTAAATTTAAAAAATTTAATTACCATACGGTTTTAAAAATCTGAAAATTCACTGCTACAGTTTAATCTTTGAACAACATTAAAAAAAAATCGACAAACTTTCGTAAAAATTTCGAACTTTCTATTTCAATTTTATCTCTTAATATTTTGCAGTTTTTTAGCTCAGCCAATTTTAGTCTAGTAAAGTGCAAATTTAAAGTAGCTGTGATTTACAGTTGATGTCTGGCACATTTTTGACGATGTCGGTAATTTTCTTCCATATTATCTTCGTATGTTCGACGATTTGTTTAATGAAGGAAATGAGTATTTTAAACTTGCGCTTTATTTGAATTGATCGGGCTACAAAACTGCATACTCAAAATATGTATTACTAGGAAATCTAATTAAAAAGCTGTACGAAAGTTTGTTGATTTTTTTAACGTTGCGCAAAGATTAAACTTTGGATTTATACGGGTTTTGTTAAATTGTAAACTGCATTTTTATAAACAAATAATTAAAATTATATAATTTTAAGATAAATGGCCAATCTAGTTAACATGTATAAAGTTTTGATAAGCTCTTTAAATGTCAAGTTTTAGTACTGAATTCAAAGAAGATGTCTCTTTTATCCATTCATAATAACTTAAAAATTTTTTTTTGTTAAGAAGTGTATCTTAAAATATCTGCCTTGACATTTATGTTAAAAGTGTAAACTATGTAAATGTGCCTACATAAACTTTCCCGTGAATACCATCAAATCATTGGTCTTGAAGGGAATCTATGTATGCATGCATGCATATGAGCAAATTAAAAAGTCGATACAATTTACAGTCGAAAAGTACAGTTTTTGTATAGATTTCGTACTGAAGAAACAATTTTATTTCCCAACATTGTGGGGAACTAAGCAAAATGGCCTAGTGTATTTCGCAAATATTCAAATACATAATCCACCAACCGATAATTTTATATATTCATTAAAAGATAATTTGTCATCAGTCTGAAATAAAAAAAATTATAAATCGGACGGGTAAAACAGTATTGTGTTAATAATTCAAAAATAAAAAGTTTCATTTCACTGACGAAGGGGGGATCTATCCAATAATTACAGTGTTCTCAACTGAGTAGTTGCTATTCATAACTTCGCTAAGATAAGTAATGAAATCCGCATCACTAGAGTTTGGTGAATGATATATTACACCTACTTGATATTTAGGAGTAATATTTCCAATTTCTAAAAGTAAAAACCAAATATTTTTATCACGTGAGTAATTAATTTTTGTTTTATATTTAATAAAATTGCATAATGATTAACATTTCCGTCAATCACTTTTTTCTGTACCAGTTCACAGCAGTTTACGCACCGTATGATCTCAGAATTGCAATCCTTCACATCATGGTTACCCGCGCATTTACTACATGCTTTTTTATTAGTGCATTCGCTCGATTTATGCTTGTAACCCAGGCATTTAAAACATCTTATAACATTAATATGTTCGAATACCATGCAAGTGTCCCATTCAATGTTTAACCTTGTTCGTTAATAACATTTTCACAGGTTAATGCGTCTGTTTCTATTAGAATATTAAAATTTTCTTCTCTACGTGTTCTATTTTCGTAGACTTTTAATATTTTAAACTCTTTCCCTAAACATTCATCATTTTGCTTCGTTAAACATTCAATAATGCGGTCGTTACCTATTTTTTCAGTTAGTCCAACTACTTTGAAAATCTTTTTTATTTCATTTTTTCCTTTAGTTCTTTCAACTTCGTATTCAGTTCCTATGGTTTGCTTTAATTTTTGATGCACTTGCTCACATGTGTCTTTATTTTTGCACTCCAGAACTATACCTCCTCTATTAATTTCTTTTACAGTCTTAACAAAGACAGCGGTAGTTTCAATTACTTTTTTTAGCGCTTCCTTGGTTCCCTTTACTTTTGGTTTTTGTTTATTGGTTTGATGACAATTTTATTTTCATTTATTTTGGCTGCCTGTGCATAAGACATTTCAACATCACTATTACTATTATTTGGCTGCATATTTTGTACGTTTTCACCACATTTTTTGAGTTCACTAGAAATCTCACTTTTAATATCATTTTTCATTGCAATAATAGGTTCGTTCGCGTAGCTGTTAATTGTTCATGTTTAACCAAAACTTACAAGTTTTTGCGTTCGCGTACGCAAAAAACTTGCAAAGTAGGGGAAATTGAGAGAGCAAACTGACATTTCATTTTGAGGGGAAGCTGCTGGTTTCTGCTGGAAAAATTTTTGCCAACAGCAATTTGCCAACAGGAAAACAGCTGATCAAAAACA
>NW_016162052.1:18568-26457 GCF_001687245.7 Rhagoletis zephyria | reverse complement strand
GGGTAAAACAGTATTGTGTTAATAATTCAAAAATAAAAAGTTTCATTTCACTGACGAAGGGGGGATCTATCCAATAATTACAGTGTTCTCAACTGAGTAGTTGCTATTCATAACTTCGCTAAGATAAGTAATGAAATCCGCATCACTAGAGTTTGGTGAATGATATATTACACCTACTTGATATTTAGGAGTAATATTTCCAATTTCCAAAAGTAAAAACCAAATATTTTTATCACGTGAGTAATTAATTTTTGTTTTATATTTAATAAAATTGTGTAGGTATATTAAATCCCCGCCTGTATGGCTGCTATGCGAATTGCATCTAACAATATTGTAATTCTTGGTTTGCTATATCTTCAGTTACACAAGTCTCTGACAACAATATTAGATGTGGCACACAAGTTTCGATTACTCTTTCCAATTCACCCTTATTTGCTGTAATACTGTTTATATTTAAATAAATACTACTCAGTTCATTTAACGTTCGTTGCTAGACTCTGGTTTTATTTTTTGCATGGGCATATATTTTAAATGCTGATAGTCCAAGCTAAATGCATAATGATTAACATTTCCGTCAATCACTTTTTTCTGTACCAGTTCACAGCAGTTTACGCACCGTATGATCTCAGAATTGCAATCCTTCACATCATAGTTACCCGCGCATTTACTACATGCTTTTTTATTAGTGCATTCGCTCGATTTATGCTTGTAACCCAGGCATTTAAAACATCTCATAACATTAATATGTTCGAATACCATGCAAGTGTCCCATTCAATGTTTAACCTTGTTCGTTAATAACATTTTCACAGGTTAATGCGTCTGTTTCTATTAGAATATTAAAATTTTCTTCTCTACGTGTTCTATTTTCGTAGACTTTTAATATTTTAAACTCTTTCCCTAAACATTCATCATTTTGCTTCGTTAAACATTCAATAATGCGGTCTTTACCTATTTTTTCAGTTAGTCCAACTACTTTGAAAATCTTTTTTATTTCATTCCTATAGTACTTTCAACTTCGTATTCAGTTCCTATGGTTTCCTTTAATTGTTGATGCACTTGCTCACATGTGTCTTTATTTTTGCACTCCAGAACTATACCTCCTCTATTAATTTCTTTTACAGTCTTAACAAGGACAGCGGTAGTTTCAATTACTTTTTTTTAGCGCTTCCTTGGTTTCCTTTACTTTTTCGTTTTTGTTTATTGGTTTGATGACAATTTTATTTTCATTTATTTTGGCTGCCTGTGCATAAGACATTTCAACATCACTATTACTATTATTTGGCTGCATATTTTGTACGTTTTCACCACATTTTTTGAGTTCACTAGAAATCTCACTTTTAATATCATTTTTCATTGCAATATTTTTAACTCCAATGTTATATTCCAAGATCGTGTTAAAGTCAGAAGCAATGCTTGTGTTTATTTGAGAACATTTGTTGCTGATTAACTGCTCAACAATCAGCTTCACATCTGAAGCCTTCAGCTTTGATTGTTCACATTTAATAATCAAGTGCTTAATCCCAGAAATTTTGTGTTTGTATCTGATAACGTGCATTGGTTGCAGAACCATTTCAAATTAATGTTTTCAGATATAATTTTAATTTCGTTTCGTTTGATGTTGCTGCATTTTAAACAAAAATTTTAGCCACACCCACCAGAGCATGTTATCATATCATCTAATTGAAGCAATTTAACAGTACATTCCTTGTATTCTACCGTCGGCATTTCGCCACTATGACTGCGGCAACATGCCCACACTCAACTTATGGCAATAATATACACTAATTATAGTAAATAAATTTTTAATAAAAAATACAAAACTTTGTGCTATGAGAATTGCTACTGTAGCCTAGTTATAAATACAGAAGTGGTGGTAGCACTCCAGTTTCAGCGGATCAGCTGTAGGCGATATCTTTGCAATAGCTAACCGCAAAGACGGGAATACAATCTTAAAAACCCTCAACAAATACTACCACAAACTCCAACCTTTTTCATCCTAATAAAATCAGTACTTTTCAGGATATTTTTGTTCAAAGCAAAATGATGAATGTAAGTAACAGATAATACTTTAACACGCCAGAGTTCTTGTTTTTAACAGTATTTTGGTACATAAATAAAATATAGTTCATAAAAAATAAAAGTGTCATTGTACACAGAAGGCAATAAATTATTTTATATATATGACATTTTTGAATAGCAATAATGAGATCATTTCCATCTTCAGTGTTTAAATAGTCAAAGAATTTTATACATTTCATTTTAAGATTACTTTTAGTATGAAGTTCACTTTAAATAATTTTAATTGGAAGCCGGTTTCTCTCTTTGCCCCAGGAAACAAACTTTATACTTAGGATCCTCTCAGTTGCTTCTTTGAGTGTGGTATTGAAAAAACGACAAAACTACATATTATTTCAAACCGTGGAAAAGTACCACTATTTAAGGACTTAGTCTATAATTCCTCATGGCTTAAATTAATTTTTTCAAGTTCGCAAAAACTTTGAAAGAATAAGAATTCGCTAAAAGGTGTATCTAGCTTTATGTCTTGTATGCAAAACTCTTCTACAATGTTAGTAAATTGTGAAAAAAGAGTTGTAAGTTATAGCCGAAAGCCACTCGAACATTCAAATCTGTTGTTATTAAACTGAAAGTTATTTTCGAGATAACTAGCAACACATCAGCCTTCTTTTTAAATAATTTAAGCTCCATCATATTATTGCAACTGGTACTTAACGACTCGGCGATATGCCCATAAAATGATTGAAGGTTTTGTTGTATTAATTTCTTGGGCATATGACACATTATCTGAAACATATCACCTATAATTAAATTATTTTCTTCTTACTTTTACAGTACAGTTTAAGGAACTTCCAACGTTATGTAAAAACCTTCAGAAAATCCTAAAAAATTTTGTTTGAATTGAAAATTCAGTACAAATCAGTACGAATTTTGAAAAATCAGGACATTAGCGTGCTGATTGAAGAAATGAATAAAATCAGTACAAGAGTTGAAATACCAGTACTCTACTGATAAAAATTAGTACGTATGGCAACCGTAATCCACAGAGAAAGATATAATCTCCTACTGGACTGGTACTCAAAGCCGTCATCTTCGGATCGTTTGATAAGTTTCCTATCATCACACCCTAAAAATACAAAATCTATACGGTAAAAAATTTAATACACAAAATACTTACATTGAGTTACCGGAAATTTTACGACATAAAGATAGAAAAACTCAAACAGATCCTAAAAAGTAATAGGTAATGAAACAAAAAATTTCAGAAATAAACGGCCGCCTAAATAGAACGTCGAGTAAAGTAACAACAAACACCACAAATCGATATTTCAGCGCTAGTTACAGTCCGCAGTTGTCCGGGAACTTAAATCAACACATTGCCAAACAACAAAACATAACGATAGCATACAAATCCAATTGCACTTTATCTACAATATTTACAGAAACAAAAACCCCCATTAAAATCAAACAACAAAACAATGTTGTTTATGAAATAAAGTGCAATGGTAAAGGAGCCGAAAACTGCAACAAAGTGTACATCGGAACAACCAAGCGAGCCCTGGGTACTCATCTTATATATATAATATAATATATAATAATCCCACCCGTTTTACCTTCCATTACCGCCCATCCGTACGAGGAGCACTGCGCCACTCACGGACATGACGTACGGAATCAATATTTTAAAATTTTGCGTCGAGTCACGATAGGCAGGAGTTTGTTAAGTGTCGATATCTAAAACTGTTCAGTTACAGAACTAGATTCATCAGTTGATTTTATGTCTGTATGTTTTTATTTATTTACTTATTTTGTCTACAGAAAATTGTATTCTTACAGACTATTACATTAATTACAAAGGGTTTTAAAAGTTTAAGCATAAAATAGCTCTTATTGAGATTGCGTCTATTGCGATTGCACTATGCAATAAAAATCACTCAACTCCGATGTTATAAACAGTGTTACCGCGAATCATTTTTAGTGGTAGCCAAATTCATTTAAAAAAAGGGCAAAAAAAGTCGTTGTGGCTAAAACTTTTAGCTAAAAAAAATATATAAGTATACACGTAAACATTTTCAATAAGTGATGGTATAGAAAAACAATGACCTCTAGAAAAAAAGCTAATATTTTATCCAACCAAAAACCTTTTTGTATAAAAGGGGAAATATACGACACCAGCTTGCTGGCTCCATCAAGCGATTGTACCATCAGGCTCGAATCACATAACCAGCATGCTGGTACAATATTTATTTTTTTTCGAAATGATTAGAGACGAAATTTCATAATTTTTCTACCATTTTGTTAAACATTGTTTTTTTTTTTAATTCACAACTGCAATATCGTGAAATCCTAATCTTCCACAAACACGGCTTTGACTCATATAAGTTGTGTTTTCGTATGCTCCTGCAAAAAATATCCATTAACTTGCAGGTAACCCAATTTCGGAGAGCAAGCCAATATTTACTCCCAATGAGTGAGGAAGTACGAAAACGCAAAACCAGCAAGAAGTTGCTAATTTGTTATTTTCCGATGCAATTTTCTTAGAAAACTAGTATTTTCCACCTTATTATAGTATATTTAAATAGGTTTATTTTGTCAATTGCGACTCTAAAAGCACCACAAACAATTATTTTGTTAATGTGAATTACATTAAGCATCATGCCATCAGCTGTTTTTCTTACTAGCAAATAGTTGCTACTACAAATTTATCCAGTAAAAATCCAGTAAAACTTGCAAGTTCAGCTGTCATTTTTGCTCTCTCAATTTCCCCTCTTTTGCTAGTTTCTTGCAAGTTTTTGCGTACGAAAACGACATCCAGTAAAAAACCAGTAAAATTAGTACTGGATTTACTGGATAGTGCGTAAGCGAATAGGGCTATAGTGAAGAAATTTCCGCCAAAATACCTTTTACTTAGAAAATTGAGCTAATTTCACAACTCACGACACCAGCATCCTGGTACAATCATAAAATTTTCAAATAGTTTTTTAAGTCGCACCAGCAGCTGGTACAATCACACCACAACAACACNAGAAATTTCCGCCAAAATACCTTTTACTTAGAAAATTGAGCTAATTTCACAACTCACGACACCAGCATCCTGGTACAATCATAAAATTTTCAAATAGTTTTTTAAGTCGCACCAGCAGCTGGTACAATCACACCACAACAACACACACGGTCAATCGACTTAATGGGCCATTTAACAAATTAAGCATATTAAGGGCCGTAAACTTATCTATTTTAAACTATAGTGAAATCGTTAATAAATAAGTTAACAGCCCTAACACTTTTACCGTATGTATGTATAAAAACGTAAGGAACATACAATGCATATTTGTATATATCAGTCTTTCTTAGTTTAAAAATTCATCTCTTACATAAATGAAAAAAAAAACAGATCAAATTAAGCATATTTAACTTTTTCATGCCAAGAATGAATAAATTCTCCAAAGGGCCAAAAAAAAAATGTGGTTGCTAAATCTAGCCACCAAAGGGCTAAAACGGCAACGCTGGTTATAAATCAGGAACAATCGCCTTAAAAAGATTTCCAATTTCTTTGCAATGTAGTGATGATACGTGCGGTAGTAACCCAGAAAAAGGATATCCTAATCCACTGAGCCCATAATCCAAGCTGTCTCCCTCATACGTAAGATGGGATAACAGTAAGGGTACCATTAGGGACGCCAGTAAGGCCGCCGTTAGATGTATCATTAGGCGTACAATCGAAACGCGAAATAATTAATTTATTGCGAGGAGAGTATCGCTTTCTTAATGCTGAAAAGCGGATCTGATATATCAAACGTGCTGGAAGGAAAGTTAAAATCCTGGCATAAGCAACGGAGTGGGTCGTGTAATTGAAAATTAGTTTTACAAGCTTTCAGAAATAGGGGACGAAAGTGTCTTGATACGCGAGAGGGAACATCAACGCTGACTTAATTTAACCATAACAAGTAAAAAAAGTCTAAGTTCGGGCGTAGCCGAACTTAGATACCCGGCGCAAGTATCAAATATAGTTTTTTTCATCTTTCCGAAAACTACCGCTACGTGGTAAGCAGGGGTGGATTTATTCCTATTTCAAACATCTTCGATAAACTTACGTAGTTATATGTGCGCGGTATCACGCCCATTTTCCAAAATTCCATAATAATGTTACCTCTTTTCAAGGGATTTTTACTAGTATCAATTTTGTGTAAATTAATAATAATAATAGATTGGCGCTTACACATATGTTAATGTTTGGCCGAGCTTCTCCTCCGATTTGTGGCGTGCGCCTTGATGTTGTCACACAAAGCGAAGGGACCCACAGCTTTACGCCGACTCCGAACGGCGATTGTATTTTTATGAGAAGCTGTTTTTCATGGCAGAAATACACTCGGAGGTTTGCCATTGCCTGCCGAGGGACGACCGCTGTTAAGAAAAAACCTTTTTTCTATATTTTTGCGATGTTGCTTTGGCCAGGGTTTGAACCCAGGTGTTGCGGAGTGGAAGTGCGCAGTGCCTACCACTACACCGCAGCGGCCGTGTGTAAATTAGCCTCCTTAAATTTCGAATTATCGAAGTTTGAAGCATTTCTTAATTTTACCGTTATATAAAAAGTGGGCGGAATTTTAATCCGATTTCAATAATTTTCAGCATTTTGCTTTTATGTGTCAAGCACAATAACCTTACCGAGTTTGGTACATATTCGTCGAACGGTTACCGAGATACATATATGTGATCATAAGTGGGTGTTGCAAGCATCAATTTTGAATAAATTAGCTTTAATATTTAGTGATTTATCGAAGATTTTGTATTTCTCTAAATTACCGTTATATGCGATGTGGGCGTGGTTATTGTCCGATTTTAAAAATATTTGGTCATTTGGTATATTGTACCAAGGCCAACAACCATGCCAAGTGTGGGAGAAATCTGTGGCGCGGTTCCCAAGATATACACGTGTATTCATAAGTGGGCGTGGCTACGCCCATTTTCAAAAAATTTATAATATTCTTATTTTTCGCCTAGAAATGATTGTAAATGTAAATTTTGAGTAAATAATCCTCAGTAGTTACTAAAATATCGCAGTTTTCGTATTTCTGGAAACTACATTTATATGGGAGGTAGGCGTGGTTATTGTCCGATTTTGCCCATTTTCAAAACCGTCCGTCCTACACCAAAAAGAAGTACACATACCAAATTTCGTTAAGATATCTCAATTTTTACTCGAGTTATCGTGTGCACAGGCGGACGCACAGACAGTCACCGCTTAATCGATTTCGTTTTATGTATAGATTTGTCTATATCTATCTCGATTCGATTTTGACTGTTACAAACAGCCGTTATGTGAACAAAGTTATAATACCCTTGTGCACAAGTGCGCTCGGGAATAAAAATTACTCCAAGCATTTCCCTGCGACTGACAAGTGTTAATAAGTTTTAAGCGACTCGGATAAGGTGGAAGATTATATTGAGAATCCCATCGGAAATTTCTTAAAGCAAAAAGTAGGAATTGTTTTTGAATTTATTCTATCTAGGGAAAAAATGATACTAGTAAACAGTGTTGCCAAGTTTTGAATTTGAAAAAGCACTAAAACCCAAGAAAAAGCGCATTTTTTTCGAAAAAAGCACTAAATTTTTTATTGGAGTATTTAATGGACTTAGTGTGCATTCAAAATTTTATTGTAGGTATGCCTATTCAAATTAATAAAATTTAATGTCACCCGATTTACATGATTCAGGTACTTCATTCTCTTTTGCGTTTTCTATTTGCTTTTACACGTTTCAATTCTGTTGAATTCAAGTATTTGGTTCTTTAAATGGGAAGCAACGAAAATGCCAAAAGCAAAGCAAGAAAGTTGAAACGACTTGACGGTACAGACGGATGTGTACTCGTCCC
>NW_016162052.1:10036-18539 GCF_001687245.7 Rhagoletis zephyria | reverse complement strand
CCCCCCCCCCCCCCCCCCCCGCCCCCTCTTTCTCTTTCTTGCTCGGCGGTCGACTTTATTCTGTTTTCTGTAAATTCAAATATTTCCAAACGACGCACAGTGTTTCGACTATATGGAGGCAGATAGAAACAAGTCATGGTGACAGTTTATAAAAAAACCGGTTGGACTTAGAGAGGGAAAAGCAAAAGTCACAAATACCACATTTCACATTATTTACTCACCCCCCTTCTTCACGAACGATGCATTTCCAAAGAAATACGGGAATCGGCGCGATACCGAGAAATCAGTTAAGTTGCCTTTGGCGGTTAACCCATTAAAGGCAATTTGTCTTTTTCAACTGTAATCAAATATTTAAATATCGTGGAATATTCACGCGAAGGTATTTATCATTTACTTGGAACTTTCCTATTTTCTTACCACAAAATTTACTTTGAAATGTAGATGCTAAAGATTATTAGTAAACAAAAAGTGTGAGTACCGGTCCGTCAGGTCTTGAAATTAGACGAATGTTTTAGATAATTTTATGTAGTTTTAGAATATATAATTTGATCTTTGCGCGCGATTTTGCAAATATATGTAATTTTTGATTTTAAAAATTTTTGATTTTCAGCCTCTTTTTGCATAATTTCGCGAAAAGAACTTTTCGAACAATGAAAAAATCTCGCCAAACATTAAGTAAAAAGCGAGTATTTACACCTAAGTCATTTTATAGTATAACATTTGTTTTCTGAGAGTGAAAAGCAGGAAACAAAAATGAGCCAAAATTCCATCATATTTAACGACTGGGCTCACATTTTTTTTTAGCTTTGGACGTTATAGTGATCCAGTCTTCCCCATATTTTACATTTAGGTTTTCTAATAAAAGTGAGAGCACAAACTAAATTTCATCGAAAGCGGATGAAATTTAATGTTTCCGCCCCCAAGAGTAGAAGGCGTGGCAATTATTCCATCTTTATCAAATTTCATAATTCCCCATTCCTAAGTAAAACAAGAGCCCATGTCAAGTTTCAGTGAAATTGGTGCAAGTTTACTATTATTTCCTCCTGCCTCCATATAGTCGAAACACTGTGCGACGCGACGTAAACATTTTTTTCTTATTTTCTAATATGCAGCTGTAGTGTAGGCGTTCTGACACCTCCGAAATGTAGAAATGTCGGATTTTAAGCCACTCAAAACTAGAAAAATAGCAAAATGAGCTTTGAAAAAAGGCAAAAAAGGCATATGTTTTTTTAATTTTGATATGTACTTCCTTTATGTCATTGTATAGGCTTACAAGTATGGAAAGCGCCATTTTGTTTGTTTACATATGAAAACAGCTGAGATCACCTGATTTTCAATTCTCTCATTCTCCGCACAGAGTTACATTCAAGTTTCAGAAAAAGTTTAAAATATAAATTGAGAAATATTTTAGAAAAATGTGTTTTTATTGATTTGAAATGATTAAATAAGAAATTAAAAATGCATGCCAAGTCTTCGATTTCCAATAACAACGATAAATGTGTATGTTCCAGGCAATAATTTAAAATATTTGTGAAACTTATCAGTTTGCGCTAAAATACAACAATGTGTGTAAAATTCGTTGTCATTGTTTCTGTTTTGAATACCATATTCGTGCCTGCCGGTGGTAAAAATAGTTAAATTTGCATTTATTTTTAAGAAAACATATAAATTAAAATATATTTCTTTTTAGAGCGACATACGGAAAAGTAAGATGATAAATTTGTATGATGAATATCGCGGAAAACCTTTTGCATCAAAATTTCTATTCTAATTTGCATTCCAATTATGATATCAACAGGGATGCTTTGGAACGTCTTTTTTGACGACAAATTTTTTATAAGTCTTGAGATTGTTTATTTGTTTTAGAATTAAAAAAGCTTGTTTATATTAAAAAATATATTCAGACTAGAAGTATGTAAACTACTTTTGTAACGAATTGAAACGATTTTAATGAATATTCATGGTTACCATTATTAGTATATAATACATATTGACAAGAAAGATAGAATACAAGATTGCGCCGTCCTGGCGGTGATGACATATCTGTACAAAAAGTAAACAAAGTTGAATTGGATGATGAAAGAAAATGTGAGAAGAGCCAATTTTCTTAATAATAAATTTTTCGATAAGGAACGTGTTTTAATTGTGTTAATTTCTAATAGCCTTATTCATAAAAAATAAAGTAGCTTAAAAAAAGTTGTATAAATTGGAAAATGTTTGTAAACGGTAATTTAAAAAGCTTTTTAAAATTTTTATTTTTTATGAATAAGGTGAAAAAAATATATGATTTACAATAACTTTTAACAAGGAAAATACGAAAAAAGGTGATTTTTGCGGAAGTGGGTATTAGTGAATTTCAGCGCATTTAAAGTTTCTGGGGTTTCGTTTACTTTTAGATCAGAATTGTCAAAATTGAGAAATTCAAAGTGGCATTACAATAATCATAGAAAAGAAGATTGCGCCCTGAATGTTCTGGTATCTGTTTTGGTTTCGGTTTGAAAGCCAGCTGCTGTGATGATGTGGAAATTTACCACAATGAAGAAAAATATAACAATTAAGTGAAAAAATTTAATTTTTACAAATTAAGTGAGCAGTAGCGCGTTTCAAGAACGATATTTCGCACAAATCGTTAATGAACAACTATTTTTCCTTCCCGTCTGCTTTGGTTTTGGCAAAAAAGTTGATTAGTTCCTGTCGGCGATCAAGTCATTTCAACCACAAAATACTATTATTTGAAAGAACCATTCACTAAAATTGTAACTAACTTTTTATTATTTATTAATTCCTTTTTGATATTCAGCAATAGCCAGATGGAAAAAAATTATAAACCAAAATTAGTAATATTTTTATGAATGTAGTTATAAAAGTTCACAGAGGAAACGCCGGAAAACAATGTATTGGCAACGACATAAAATGTATGGCAATTTAGATGTCAACAGAATAATAACTACGATAAAAAAGCATGAGAGAAGTGTGCGAAGGAGGAAATATTTTCAATTTGAACAAAAAAAGCTTTAAATGCCGTTGTAAAACGGTGAACAAATTTCTTATAAAATATTTTGATTTTTACCATGATAAAAACATTACAAGGTAAAATCATTGAGAGACAGTCTGACGTTTGCCAGCAATATAATTTAAAAATTTGAACTCAAGCTCACACACACATTCTCATTTTTAATCTGAAACAACAACAATTGTGAACAATTTCATTTTTTTATTTTCAATTTTATATGATTTTAAAATGTTTGCAAACGTCAGAAAAAAATCATGGCCGACGAATTGAGAGAATGCTTTTACCTTCTAATGTTTTTATTATTATTTTTACTGGGTGTAATTGAAACTCAGTCAAATGAGTGTTAAGGAAAAGAAAAATTTGAGAATAATAAACAGAAAAAGGGATGGGTGCACAAAAAGTAAAGTTACATGTTATGCCTAAATTCTTAAAAAGTAAACAAATCGATTTTTTTTTAATGTTACTTTATAGAGCTCTTTAAATCTATTTTATTTTTTATGAATAAGGCCAAAAGCATATACCGTTTTTATAAATAAATCTTATAGCAACATGCTATATATTTATTTAAACACTTTTTGGCTGGCGAAATATGTACTTTTTTCAACTTAATAAAAAAGCGTATTTAACCACATAAAAATTTTTTTAATATTGAATGGCGCAACACAACAACTCTTTTTGTTGCACGAAACCCTTGAACACGTGCCTGTCATCTTTTTCTTCTGTTTCGACATTTCGCTATTGAGCATTTCTTTCATTTTGACGTCATTCGCATTGTCAGATTTTTGAAATTCGTTTTGGTTCGACATTCTGCTATTTCATAATTCTTTCATTTTCATGTCATCCATCTTCCATTTCTTACCTTCCATTGCCGTTCGCATCGTCGAACGTGCCTGTCAAACACTGCCGCCATCATGCTTTTCAGTTTGGCAGGCACGTCCGCTGTTAGAAAGAGAATAGACAAAAAGGGGCATAGGATTCCATACTTGTAAGTATATACGATGCTTTATGTACAACGTGCATGTCTAATTAGAGTTTGAATAACTCCTTTCACTAAATGGCTTTTAGTAACTTTAACGAGACCTTAACTTATTTTATTTTATTCACTTTAGCGCAGTTTTGACAAAATTTTCTTGCTAAAAAATCTTTGGTTTCACTACTTTATTTTATTCCTTTGATTAAACATGTTAAATAAAATCTTATTTTTAAAAAAATGTTTTTTTTTACATTGCTTTATTTTCTAATTTTTAGTCCATTTATAAAAGCGTTGTATATTAAATAGTTTTATTTTATTTTATGTACAAAATTTTGCAATAGATATTAAAATAATCCAACTTGCAATGAAAGAGAACAGAAGACTATGCAAGCAAAATGTTTGCTTACGTTTTGTATAAACATACATATGTACATACATACATATAGCAGCAGTTAATTTCATTTAAAGAAATGGCGTGTCGTCCACTTCCGCTGTAGCATGGCATATATTTAGGCGCAATATTAAAGTTCTTCTGGCGGGGAAACTTCTCGAGTCTTCTAATTGTATCTCCTTGATATGATGCCAACAACGAGCTTCATATCTAGACTAGGTTGATATCAAGAATTTGGCATAAATAGATTTGCTCTGGTTTTACGTTCTTTGGCAAATTACGCTCTGTTAGCCATAAATTTTACTAATCTTTGACCGACTTTGAATCAAGACCCCTGGACCATATAGGGAATTCATTTATATTTTAAATTGCATTGTCATCGTGATTGGAACTATGCTAAAAAATTTCAAGTCTCTAACTTGTCGGGAAGTTAGTTTAAAATCGATTGGAAATTTCCACGATTTGCGCGGGATGACCAAGTTAAATAAAAGCTTATAAAAAATACATACAGTGCACATTACAGTGATTAATTTGGCTCTGGGAAAGTCCAATTTCGTCAGGGCAGTTTTACATTATTTTTTGTTGCCATTATGTAGGGAATACACCAAAATAACATAAACTTCACTTTGTTTTTGTTAAATAAAAAAATATCGTTATACAGCAATAAACCAAAGTTACTTTTTCAAAACGTTATTGACACGTTGTTTGCGCAACCGGTTTATTTTGTAAGTTTCAAGTGCATTTTTTTTTGTAAGGTTCGAATAATTAAGGAAAATTTTAAATGAAAAAAAAACTATAAGTGAGAACCTATGCCCCAATTTAAAAAAGTGTCTTTTTATCATTTGGTTGCAAAAAAAAGACTTATTTGCATAACTTAAAAAATTTTCTGATATATANTTTAAGGGGGACGGGGTTGAGTATGTTACGAAAATATCTTGTGTCAAAACCAAGCCAATTGGACAATGTGTAGGAGTACTGCTTTAACACATATGTATACTCATGATTTGAACATACAAAAAAGCAGAAGAGTCTGTTTTACGAAAGCCAAGNTGTAATGAGTTGATTTTATTTTACTGAGCCTGCCGTTTTCAAGAAAAACGGTGTTTTTCTGGGCTATCATGCTATTACAAAAAGAGAGTTTTTTGAAGTTTGGCTGATTGGATGTTCAAAAAAGAAAACCTTTTTTCAGTTGTCAACCATGTGAAAAAAAAAATTTGGTGCTGCTGATATTTGCGAAAGTTCCATGAATNAAAGAACCATACAATTGTTTTCAACTAGTTTTTGTTATATAACATTTATTTACTGAAACAGGAGAATACATTTTCTTCAAAATTGCAAATTAAAATTTATTATAATCAAATAAAAATTGACAAATTAGGCCCAACTGATCTCTGGCAAATATAATCAAATTAAGTGAAAAATGAAGGCTTNGCTGATGAAGTTCTTTTCGAAATCAAAAAGCCAACTGTGTCGACCAGCAGCCGGATTCTAACTTGCACTATCGCTAAAATGCTAAACTACGAAAGCTAAAATTTTTCCGCACTGTAGCTATCTCCAAAAACTGCGGTTCTGTCCTCTCTTCCGCTAAAAATAGCTTAGCCCAAATTTTTTGTTGATAAATAGTCAATTTTAATGGTGATAAATATTGAAAATGGAAGTATGTGATAGCAAAAAAAATAGCAGCCTCAATTTGGATTACATTTAATCTCCTCTAGCATAGCCATGGCTATGTTACAAAGGCACTTGCGCCGATTCGCAAAAAACATTGATGAGCAGCCTTCGGAAAAAGGCAAATCCTTGAGAGAATTTACGGATTGAAATTTCGAAATTTTTTACTCGGAGTGAATAGAGCTTTCAAAAACATTCGTATTATTTTCAAGAAGTTACCAATGATTTTTGGTAAATGTGTCACAAAGCAGCATTTATATTCTGAATATAAATAATATCGGTGGGGAATTTGGGAATACTGAAACCTCAAGTGAAAATGAAGGGTTTTATGACGACTAACTGGTTTAGTAATCTCTCCTCAAGGCATATCTGCGAGAAATGTAGTAAATATTTGTCTTTTTTTATTTAGGAATTTCCAGAAGAAACAATTTATGTACATGTGACCATACTTATTTTATTATGTAGCTCATTTTAAGGGGGACGGGGTTGAGTATGTTACGAAAATATCTTGTGTCAAAACCAAGCCAATTGGACAATGTGTAGGAGTACTGCTTTAACACATATGTATACTCATGATTTGAACATACAAAAAAGCAGAAGAGTCTGTTTTACGAAAGCCAAGTCATGTTTTCACATTTTATTTACTGCCTTTACTACGGTGACCATATTAACCAACGTAAAATAAAGGACATTTTTTTCAAAATGATTTGGGAATACATACATACAGCTTGTACGATAATAGGCAAAAAAAATATATATTTATTTTGGTGAAAATTTTTTTATAACATTTCAAACATTCTTTTTTTGTGTAATTTTTTCGTTTTAAAAGAACCATACAATTGTTTTCAACTAGTTTTTGTTATATAACATTTATTTACTGAAACAGGAGAATACATTTTCTTCAAAATTGCAAATTAAAATTTATTATAATCAAATAAAAATTGACAAATTAGGCCCAACTGATCTCTGGCAAATATAATCAAATTAAGTGAAAAATGAAGGCTTCAGGAACCACTGTGCAACAGGGGGCTTATTGTTCACTTTCAGTGGAACTGGAAACTCAGCGTGCAACACGATCCTGGACACAACTTTCCCTGCGCTTAATAGATTGTGCGAAACAAATTGGCGAAGGTTTTCTTTACATTTTATAAGGGACATTTTTATTTTTCATATTCTGTGTTTAAAAATTTACCTCTGAAAAATGCAGAGCTGATTTAAAGGACAGTTTAAGAAATAAAGGACAAAAGGCGTCCTTTATTTTGAAAAAAATTATAAAGGACAGGGGGATAAAATAAAGGACTGTCCTTTAAAATAAAGGACGGATGGTCACCGTAGCCTTTACACTTTTTTTAGCGTTTGCCATCTTTTTACATTAAAATAATGCAAATAATCAAAATATTGTTACAATAAGCGATGCTCTATTGAAAAATTTCAACAAATTATTTTTCGTGGTTGGGATAAAGAAAAATATTTGGGTATTCGCACAATTGGGATACGATTTGCACCAAATTTTGGCAAATACTCAATCGTGTGACACTTCCTTTAAACTTGTATTTATACGGATGTTGTGAAAGAATGAATTATAAAAAACTAACCAAAATTAAATAACAACAACAAAAAAATATTTTAAAATTTGTGAAAATTTGGTGCGGCTATAATTTTCTCGACTACTGTACATAAGTTGACTATGATTAATTGTAATGTTGGTAACACTAGAGCTAAGGGGAATAAATATTGTTTGAGTAGGCAGCATTGCTTTTACATATTATAACTGCTTGTATATCGATATGTATGTTTCGAGAGTAGCTGCAACAGATAAAAAATAATAAAGGCCTCTTTGGCTGCCGACACCCAATAAGGAAAAACGTCTCTCGCTTGTTAAGTACACCACATTGGCGACGAGAAAAATCTGGAAGCCTTCACAACCGTAACCAAAATAAGTCGACACTTATATAATTGCTGGGAACTGCTGGGAAACTAAGACATAACAAAAAAATGTCTTTGTTAGGTAATTTGTCGAATTTCATAGAATCCGAGAGCTGGATAATTTATAAAGAGCGGCTCGATCACTTCTTTATATCTAACGAAATCGTCGATGAGAAAATCAAAGTATCAACGTTATTAAATGTAATCGGAGTGGAGGCCTACAAGTTGATAAGAGATTTGGTTCATCCAATTGCTCCCGGCAATAAAACGTATAATGAGTTGTGCGAGTTAATGTCAAAGCAATACTTACCTAAAACGGTACTGTTTCGCGAGAGAAAATGTTTTTTCGATGCCAAAAGGTGCGACAACGAATCTGCTGTTGCATGGCACGCACGCCTGAGAGCCTATGCAGCCACGTGTTCTTTCGGCGCAAATCTGGACAACTTGGTATTAAATAAATTCATTACGGGGTTTGGCGAAGGTAAAGTGTTCGACAGATTATGCGAAGAGGGAGAAAAATTAACTTCACCTA
>NW_016162052.1:0-1347 GCF_001687245.7 Rhagoletis zephyria | reverse complement strand
GTTCGCTTTAAGAACCGAGGTTGAGAAGCAATTGGACGAATTGGTAAAGATGGACATTTTAACTCAGGTAGAAACCAGCGAATGGGGTACGCCACTAGTTCCAGTCCTTAAACCAGACGGTTCTGTAAGAATATGCGCGGACTATAAAGCCACATTAAATCGATTTCTAAAAGACGTAAATCATCCTTTACCAACCGTAGATGAAGTTTATGAATCCTTACAGGGCGGAGTAAAGTTCACAAAGTTAGATTTTTCAAACGCGTACAACCAACTCGAATTAGAAAAGGAATCGCAAATGCTGGCAGCATGGTCTACCCACAAGGGAATTTTCCGAGTAAACCGACTTCCGTTCGGGATAAAGGTAGCGACTGGAATTTTCCAAAATAGGGCGGAGAGAGTTCNAATTTTCCGAGTAAACCGACTTCCGTTCGGGATAAAGGTAGCGACTGGAATTTTCCAAAATAGAGCGGAGAGAGTTGTGCAGGGTATCAGCGGAGTGAAAAATTTATTAGACGATTACGTGGTTACGGGTAGAAATGATCAAGAGCATTTAAGAACACTCCATTTGGTCTTGGAGCGGTTCGAAAATGCCGGGTTCAAGTTGAACTACAATAAATGTAAATTCATGCAGGACGAAGTTCGCTTTTTGGGGCACGTGGTCAATAAACACGGGTTAAGGAAAACTGGCGACCTGGTGGAAGCTATATCATTAGCTCCCGTACCTAAGGATTTGTCCGAGGTGAGGTCGTTCCTAGGCATGGTAAATTACTATGCACGGTTTATAAGAAATTTTTCAAATAAGTTAGAGCCCATTTACCACTTATTAAAGAAAGGAGTCGCGTTCAAATGGAACAAAAAATGTGACCAAGCCTTTCGTGTAATAAAGGCCGACATAGTGAAGGATGTGACCCTGGCCCATTTCGACGCTAGGCTACCTACGATTTTGGCATGCGATGCCAGTAGTTACGGTATCGGGGCAGTTTTATCCCAAATAAAGGATGGAGAAGAAAGGCCCGTGATTTTCATCTCCCGCACTTTAACTAATACCGAGAAAAATTACCATATGTTAGATAAAGAAGGGCTAGCAATCTTTTACTCGGTAAAAAGACTTTATCAGTACTTAAAGGTGATAAAGTTTAAAATTGTGACCGATCATAAGCCTCTATTCTCGTTATTAAATGAGCGGTCTGGTATACCACTGATGGCAGCAAATCGGATGCAAAGATGGGCTTATTTCTTATCCGGTTTCGATTATACTATTCAATATAGGAAGGGTAATGAAAACGGCAACGCGGATATTGTATCACGGTTACCCAGAGAAGGGGTAGTCGACGACAGATATGATGA
>NW_016162050.1:37098-46097 GCF_001687245.7 Rhagoletis zephyria | reverse complement strand
CCGATGACAATGCAGTTAATCCGACAGGTGGCGCGGGAGTCCAGATATTTGAAAACCCGTATTTATAGTCCGATCTGATTAGCATTTTGAACGTATATTAATTACATGAAAACGAATAACTCCACAAAAAATTATGCGAATAGGTGGCGCAGGAGTCGATATTTGTTTTTCAATTATTAGTCCTTGCCTTTTGTATGCGCACATTTCAACGGTGTCGAGATATGCAGCTGAAGTCAGGGCAACCCACAAAAAGCGCCTTGCCAACGGCAAAATTTAAGTAAAGTTGCATATTGTTGGATTCGGAAAAGGTTGAAGGAAGGGTTGGTGTCTAATGAGTTCGGCGTAGAAAAGGATTACGGTTTAGAAATAACTGAATTCTGCCAACAGTGGAACATTCGATAAATGCTAAGGTATGGGAGCAATCGGAGACAATGGAGTATGCCCCTTTAAATGTGCAAACAACTACGCCTAATAATTCAAAAATACAAACAAGGTTTTTCTTTTGGCGTAAATATATATGTAGTTACGCGGTGACAACTTAATTTCTTTGAAAAACTTGAGGTGCGGTAACACCTTATTTGGAACTAGTCAGAGGAGTAGTTATCTAAGCAATGCGAGTGGCTGCTAAGTTTCTTTTCAGCACCCATCCGTTTTTGCTTCGCTAAAAATAGAAACACTCGTTTTTATTAAATATTTTTGGCATTTTGCACTTTGCTAAGTACCTCTTTTTCAATTAACTTTGCTGATGGGCGATGACGATTACTAGAAATTTCCTTATTGCTCTCCACTCTTCTTACATGTCTATATTTATTTTAACAACGTTGTTGCTTTAGATGCGATTGTTTTTAAATACTATCTCAAGTCTCACTTATAAACAGCGTAAACATTTTAAAACTCAAAGCAAAAAATGTGTATGCACATCCATACATGCATAAATAATTGAGCTGGTGTCTTCATGTCGCTTTGCTCAAAAGTAAATCGCCAACTAGTTTTTTACTTGATTTTCTGTGACTTAAACAACAAAACAAGACAAAGGAAATGATGCCAAATTTTAATGCATCATTGCTTTGCGTACCAAACAATATATACACTGAGTATTTGTTGTCGATGTTGTTTTGTTGCTGACAGTGACTTTATCGGCAGTTGTCATGGAATTTTTCAGTGGCAGTACCGTTCAAATGGAGTAATTAAATGCAAAAGACAAGTTAACACACCCGCGTGCTAATTATTGTCGGATTTGGACGATCTACTGGAGGCGTGCAAATAAAAGTGTAGTAAAGTCATTCGACAAATGGCAATAAAGCAGAGTATATTGTTATATAAATAACATAAGTTATAAACAAGACATCAATGTGAACTTCACTTGTCAATTAAGCTTTTCGACCCCCACTCAAAGGCTTAACTGCAGTTAAGGGCTACGAAATATTTTAACATGATGTGATTGGCAATGATTATTTCTTACTTTTGCTTTTATACTTTAGTTTTCTTGTACTAAATATGAGCAATTACCCCGTTCGAATGATAATCTAGTTTTTCCAATAGGCATAAACTGCTGTTAAGTCTTGGTGGAAATGCCTTATAAATGTAGAAACGATACGAGTAAATTACAAGTACATACTCGATACTTTTTGTTCGATACCAAGTAATTTTGGTATCGATACTTTTGAACCAAGTACTGAGTAGGTATCGAAAAACAAAGACTCGTATCAAAACCCGATACTAAGGCAAATTTAGTTTCGGCACTTTTTCATCCATGGTTATTCCTAAGCGCTTTGTTCGTAATGGCTGCTAAATTGGCAGTAAATAAGCGAGATGGCGACAAAATCGATATAATGCAAAGAATATACACTTCAATAGCTTCACCAAAGTAGATATAATGCGATGTAGACAAGGCCCAACTATTAAAGTGGAAGAGTAAACTGGATGAATGCTTAGTACAGACGTTCAACGCGATGTAAAACTCACTGATTACCTCTATTAGACCACGTTCACATGACAGGCGCTTTACTCGCCTGCGCGAATTTACTTGTGTTCAACTCGCGTTAGCATATGAACACCTTAAGTAAAACGCTGCGAAATACGCGTAGTTGTACACGCGCGTTTAGCCCCCGTCTTAAATCTTAAGCAGGGATCTCAAGATTTGAGATTTGTGTATTTTGGCAGTTATAGAGTGTGATTGTTTGGAAATTTTGTTATTGAGTTGAACTCATTCTGGATAAAAATTTCTAGACAACGCCACTCTGTGGTCGGTAAAACCAGATAATCGTTAACTTATGACCTAAACAATTAAATTCACTTATTTAGTTCATACGGAATACCTTCATAACCAAAAGTATCGGTATGAGTAGGTATCGATAGTGTAGATCCGATATTTTTCAGGTATCGATACTACTTCCAACTGAAAGTATCGATACCTGCATGGTATTGTTTCATCCCTAATGTACATTAATAATAATAATAGATTGGCGCTTACACATATCGTCGTTTAAAGTACAAAACCGCGTATCAAGAAAATGCGAAACCGCGTATCAATNAAATGCAAAACCGCGTATGTGAGGTTGCATACATTATTTTCTAGATAGTAACAAGTAATTTGTAGCAAAAAAAACCGACTTCAACTCTCATATAAAAAAAATTTATATAAATATATATCTCATGATCCACTGATCGGATCTTAACCAGATTAGTATGGGACCACCTCTGAGACGCTACCTTTCCGATGCAAAAATTATCGAAATCGGTTGACGTGGTCCAAAGTTATGCGGTAACATACATTAAAAAAAAAAAATATTCCGACGAACTGATAACCTCCTCCTTTTTTGGAAGTCGGTTAAAAACACTCATATTTCAAAATGGTTCTTTTTTTATGAAGCAATCGTATTTCTGGCTAGTATATTTCAGGACGAATGGATAAGAATTGTGCCAAGAGCTTGTGTGAGCAAATCCATTTTTTGGCAGCCAATGTCAGTTACGCGGTTTTGCAGAATGACGATACGCGGTTTTGTACTTTAAACGACGATATGTTAGTGTTTGGCCGAGCTTCTCTTCCGACTTGTGGCGTGCGCCTTGATATTGTCATACAAAGCGGAGGGACTAGGAGCGAACGCAGAATTTTTTTTCGGAGGGGGTTTAAAAATTTTTTTGGTCGTTTAAACAGTTGCACCAAAATGCGTTTCAGTGGTCCAAAATATCTATATATTATTTTTCAATAAATTCGAGTATTACATATGTATGCATGAAAAAATGAGAAATATCATTTTTCTACTGCTTCGACTTAAAATAAAAAACTGTTATCAGTATTTCTTCATTCGTAACTTCTATATTTCTGCGGATGCTAAGTAAAGCTAAACCATCTAATCTTTGTTCAACAGTTTCACTTCGTAAATATGATTTAAGCTTAAGAAGGAGCGTTCACTGGAAGTAAGTGTCACAGGAAGTGTTGGGCCTATCTGCAAGAATCGGTATACCTTTAGGTATAGTGATTGATTGTAAACATCAGGAGCGTCTAGGAATGGTGTTGGACTATGCACCCGTAGGTACATTGAAAAATGCCTGTAAAGAAACATAATAAGGGTATTCATCCAAACTTATAAACCGTATAAAATTATAATTGTGTAAACTTTCTGATAAATTTCAGCGAGTAATCTTGATAATCTGAAGCTAATGTAACTCTGTCGCAAGTGTAAACGAAAAGAGAGTATGGGGCGTTCATGTAACAGAGCTCTTAAATTTATAAGAATATCTGCTTTATAAAGCTATCGGTTTAGATGAATACCACTAATATTAATTTAAATATTAGCATGGCATTTCAATTTAAATGTGGAAAATTACCTTTGACACATTTTAACACATGATATTTAATTGAAATATCAAATTACGTTTGGTCGAAGGCGGCAATTTAAAAGCGGCATCCGGTGCCCACGGGTTTTCAAGGAACCCATAATTCTCGTTATCGCCTAGTTTACGGCGACCAAAATTTGAACAGAAGTTTTCAGTTTAAAATAGTTTTACAAAATGAATTAGGATCGTAGCACTTTTTGTTCTGGTGATTCAGCGACATTGAAAATACACTTTTTATCCCAAATAGATAAAATATGGATCAGTGATACCGCGTTTACGTTGATACTCTAAATGATATTTACTAACCATGCAAAGTGTTAAAATATGCAATTTGAGTCCAATTACTTCTACCCAATCGAAAGCTTTGAAAACCTTAAAATGCAAGCCAAAATATGCATTAGTATATATGTAGTACTTTTAGGGATTATGTTTGTTCCAAGGCAAATTCACACAAGGTGGTGTTAACAGAGCACCTAGACGGAGAGCTCATGACCAAAAAAACCATCATTCTTCAGATCGATTGAAATTTTTTATGAGCTTAGCTTGTTAATATGCATATAAATCGATATCAGGAGGGCTGGCTGCTGAACAGCGGTCTTGATTATGCGTTTTTATCTATTAAAGATGTCAATAAAAACCGATTACTCAACGTACTTCATATGACTTGAAATTTAAATAGAAGTTTACCTAAAGGATAGAGAAAATGAATTCAAGTTTGCCTGCCAATTCTTATGGTCTTAAAGTAATTCCAACCTATGTTGAAAGTACATTGTTGCAAGTATAAGTCAACATACTTCAGACGGGGTGACCGGGAGTGCGGCCGCGGGGCAGAAAACGTATATCGTTAAAATGCCATGGCGTATGAGTTATCNGTGCAAGTATAAGTCAACATACTTCAGACGGGGTGACCGGGAGTGCGGACGCGGGGCAGAAAACGTATATCGTTAAAATGCCATGGCGTATGAGTTATCTATCAACATCAATATTTAGTCCGGAAATGCTTCCAAGCTTGTACTCATTCACCTCGGTTTGTTCTTTATTTGCAGATTTTATAGTATAGAATAGTTGAAAATGCATACAATCTTTTACGGAATTAAAAACAGTAGTGTTTTTGTTTACGTAATTAACTAAATGAAAAGTAAATTCTTAAAATTTTCCGAAGGCATCTCGGGAGAGGTTTGAACCCCCAAAACCCCTACCTGCGTTCGCCCCTGGGAGGTACCTACAGTTTTACGCCTACTCCGAACGGCGACTGTATTTTTATTTATTTTTTTTTATGAGAAGCTGTTTTTCATGGCTGAAATACACTCGGATGTTTGCCATTGCCTGACGAGGGACGACCGCTGTTAAGAAAAAACCTTTGTTCTATATTTTTTTGGGATGTTGCTTTGACCAGGGCTTGAACCCAGGTGCTGCGGAGTTCCACTGCTTCCCACTACACCATAGCGGCCGACATGTACATTGTAGAGATAAAATCCGAGCCCGGTACTAAATATAGGCCGGGCCTGCCTTCTCCCCAACAAAAAAATTTAAATGTTTAATAGAGTTGCTAACGTTATCATTACATACAAAAAATTTATTTATGTGAAAAAAGTTAAGCAACTTTTTTACTCAGAAGAAAAAGTACTATACGGTAGTATTGGTATCACAAGAAAGAGGGCGTTCCCCCGATTCCGAATATATAACTTCCACAATCAATAAAAAAAAAATAACCCTTACTAGTCCAATTCCGGCTAGAAAAAGTAAACTCCATCCGTCCAACTTTTCCTACGCTGAGCACAGTATTCTTGCGCAAAAAGCATAATTGTGGTGAATTATATTCACCTTATTTCAATTTCATACCAATTCCTTGGATTTAGATAACTTAAGTCAACCCATAAGTAGTTATGTATGTACATAAATATATACATACGTGAGAGTCAGCGATTTTAGTTAGACTAATTATGAATAGACTAAGACGTTCATGCTCTTAAAGTATTCAACTTGGAACCCGCTGATGGTAGTAGAGAAAGAGGGAGACCCCACACTGCGATGGAATGACCAAGTGGAGAACTCATGGTTTCACTTAGCACTTCCAATTGGCGCCAGTTGGCACAGAAGAACCTGCAGGAAATGTATCTAACTATATGCTAACTTTAAATTGATTAGGAAGGAGCTAAAATTCACTTATTATCTACATATTTTCTTTGACGAAAGCTAACTATATTTCTATAGCGATGGCCGCGAAATAGTCAAGGGTGGTTACCTCTGCATTTGATGTAACTAACTTGTAAGTAACTACTTTTGGACATAAAATATCAATAGGAAAAACAAAATATATTTTTTTTTAATTTTTTTATTTGTATTTACTTTATTACATTTCATATTTTTTCCATATTCTGCTGTAGGTGGTCCCATATTCGAACTCCGTCAGATATAACTTCAAAACGATAATATGAAATTTCGATCTTCCTTTTAATTGTCCTCAATTCGAAAAAGTATTTGCGAAGTGCAGAATATTTAAATAGAAACGCGTTTAAAGAAAACAATCTCCTTCATTACTCCTGCATTACTTGTCAACTAGTTCTAAGTTAACTTTTTGTAGCTAACCACAAGTTATATATTTCATAGAAATCCCGCAAAAGAGCTAACTACAAGTGGGTTATTTTTTATCAATTGATAATTTTTTTCTGCAGGGGAGAAATAACTGGCGCGCTTTGTTGAACTCGGCCAAAATCGCGTAGGCGGTTACAGCGCTAAATAAGAAGAAGAAGAATTATGAAAATACGGGAGCAGAGCAACTAAATTCTTTCTTAAGCGGTTATTGCCAAGAATAAGAACATAGTTCCGCAAGTAAATCTTGGAAATAATTTGTTAAGTACGTTTCAGTTTATCTTGTTTAGGTATATTTGCATCAGGTAACCGTTTCTTGTTTTAGGGAAATGCTTTTTTCTGAGTGTAGTGTATCTTTATTACATTTTTTATTAAGGTAAACATATATGATATTTACGTATTTTATCAAATGCGCTCTCAACTTTATTCAAAGATAATCCTCTCCATAATTGACTTTATAGCGCACTACCGAAATTGTGAGCGCTCGTCGCATTTTAGCTTAATGTATACTTAAATACACGCATAAATATGTACATTCATACATATGTATGTGCATATAACAAAATTTCAGCATCGGTCTTGAAGTGTCAGCCCTAGTCCAACGATTATCCGTTCAGGTTGCTAAGCAGTCTTGTCTATTATTCAGTTAATTGTAAGAGACTTCATTTTTTGGAAATTCGCAAACTTACGAACCGGTTCGCAGCAACTTGCCGATTCTCCGAACAAATAAAATTTTTATTCAAGTGTCGATTTTTGGGGAACTTTTCAGCTAATTCGGGTTACTTAATACATCGATTATTGCTTGACATTTCAAATTACTGCACATGAAATTGATTGAGAAATATGTCTGTACATATGTATGGCATGCATAAATACGTTTGTGCTTGCATTTAACGAATATGTAAATATTTACCTCAAATGCGCATGCATGTAGTACATAAGTATGTTTTGCAGTTTTACATTACAAGTGAGGTACTTCTGTTCATACGTAATATGTAATACATACATACATGCATATTTACGTATGTAACTATATTTGCGGTTGTAACTAGATTTGCAGCAGTAAGAGAATGAATGCATAACAGAAGCTATGTGGCTATTCTGCACTGATAACAAAAATTCTTCTAGCGGCAAATAAAGTTTCCGGAAACTGTTACGCTGTTATCACATTACGGTTAATTTGGTTGCCACCGTTTTGTGTGGTAACGACGGGTAATAACCAGGGTTCGGAAATATTTATACATGAACGTTCGCGTACATACATTTATGATTTTATACGCGAACGTGAACGTATGCAAGTAAGTCAGTAAAAGCAATCTAAAGACTGGTTTTCACTATGTCATATTTTGACGCCAAAATTTGGCGACATATTTTGACACAATTTTATCTCCTTTATCCATATCTTTACCGATGATATTATGGGCCAAAAACAGACAGATAGCCGATTTAGCAGCGCATGTACACGACTAAAGACCTATCCTGATCCAAATCAATCGATAAACCGCTTTTTGATCCCATTTGACAATGTGTTTTCACTTATTTGACGTCAAATGCCACTGATTTTGACATAGTGAAAATCAGCCTTAAGGCTCAGTTTTGTCGTCAAAAGTAAGCATTTTATAGTCTAACAGTTGCTTAATTTGAAAACAATGTATTACCTACGAATTTTATCAGGTTTTCAACATATGTATACTCCCATAATAGTTAGATGCCATTTCGCTAGTTTACTGAATGCATGCATAAAACGAGTTTGGTATCATGTTAACAATAATGTGCATGTTGATCTTGTCAAGCAAATGAAGGAACCTACGGTCGCCTCCGAACTGCGAATGGTTTTTATGAGCAACGATTTCATGGCAGAAGAACACTCGGAGATTTGAAAATACGACGACCGCGGATCGGGAGTTGCGTAGAGCAACATTTCCTGGAACTTTATACGGGATCCTAAAATCAAATTGGAAAATTTATTAAAAATTGACTCATTTGAATATTTTGATCAAAAAATTTAGCAAAACGAAGAAAAATTTAACATTTTAACAGGCAAAAAAAAATCAATTTTGCTTAAATTTAAGCAAAATGGCAACGCTTATCCTGGGATGTAATCAAACTGTAAATATGGGCACTTTAGCAAATTTTACCCAATTTTATTTTACAACGCTTTTATCAACTTGCAATGTTGTGTGTCCAGAAACTTTCAATGTTGTGGATCCAGAAACTTTCAATGTTGTGTGTCCGACACTAAAACCTTTGCTTTGAAAAGTTCCTATAAAAAAGCATAGTGCATAGGGCGACATCTGTAGTGAATAGGGCGAGGTAGATGACGGAAATAGACGAGACGCCATTTCTTTAAATAAAATTAATTGGTGCTCGTTTGTATGTACATACATATGTAAATGCATGTGTGTGCACCTTTCTATTAATATCGTTGAATTATTTTAATATCTATTGCAAAATTTTATTCAGACAGGACTAAAAAGTAGAAAATAAATAATATAAAAAAAACTTTTTAATATACAACGCTTTTATAAATGGACTAAAAAGTAGAAAATAATATTTCTCAGTCCCAT
>NW_016162050.1:24019-37073 GCF_001687245.7 Rhagoletis zephyria | reverse complement strand
ACCCAATCGAAAGCTTTGAAAACCTTAAAATGCAAGCCAAAATATACATTAGTATATATGTAGTACTTTTAGGGATTATGTTTGTTCCAAGGCAAATTCACACAAGGTAGTGTTAACAGAGCACCTAGACGGAGAGCTCATGACCAAAAAAACCATCATTCTTCAGATCGATTGAAATTTTTTATGAGCTTAGCTTGTTAATATGCATATAAATCGATATCAGGAGGGCTGGCTGCTGAACAGCGGTCTTGATTATGCGTTTTTATCTATTAAAGATGTCAATAAAAACCGATTACTCAACGTACTTCATATGACTTGAAATTTAAATAGAAGTTTACCTAAAGTATAGAGAAAATGAATTCAAGTTTGCCTGCCAATTCTTATGGTCTTAAAGTAAATCCAACCTATGTTGAAAGTACATTGTTGCAAGTATAAGTCAACATACTTCAGACGGGGTGACCGCGAGTGCGGACGCGGGGCAGAAAATGTATATCGTTAAAATGCCATGGCGTAGGAGTTATCTATCAACATCAATATTTAGTCCGGTTATGATTCCAAGCTTGTACTCATTCACCTCGGTTTGTTCTTTATTTGCAGATTTTATAGTATAGAATAGTTGAAAATGCATACAATCTTTTACGGAAATAAAAACAGTAGCGTTTGCCATTGCCTGACGAGGGACGACCGAAAAAAGTTAAGCAACTTTTTTACTCAGAAGAAAAAGTACTATACGGTAGTATTGGTATCACAAGAAAGAGGGCGTTCCCCCGATTCCGAATATACACTCTAAAAAGTGCATGTAAAACTACTACTGAAAAGTGTTTATTTTTCAACCAGAATCTGTTCAAGTATACGCACAAGATGTTCAAGATTTGGTTTTGAACATGAGTTGTTTAAAATATACACATGAAATGTTTAAAATTACAAACATTTTGAAAGTAAAAATATATTTTTTACAAATAATAAATACTAAGTGCCAGGGGCGCACGCAGGAATATATTTTTGGAGGGAAAGGGTTTATACTTCTAAATATATATCATCAGCAAATACTGAAAATTCGCTCTTTAAAATACATTTATGAAAGTTTTATTTACAGTATGAAATAAATAAATAAACTTTTTAAAGTATCATCAATTGTATTTTATTCACACAAAATTTACAAAGAACTCAGACTATTTAAAACCGGCTTCAAAAAAGGGGAGGTTATCAATTCTTCGGAGTATTTTTACTTCTTTTATTTATTCCACCGCATAACTTTACACCGCGTGAACCGATTCCAATAATTATTATCTTTTTACCGGAAAGATGGTACCTTAAGTGTCGTCTCGTAATTTGGTTTAGATCCGATCATTAAATCATGAAAAAATTAACGGTTAAAGATGCACTCAACTTTCAAAAGTAATACAAAATTTTACAAAAGAATTCTAATATAAATAAATTAAATAACTTCACGAAATTTTTACACTTTTTTATTCATTTTCGTCGATTTCTGCTTTCTCATTTTTTAATACTTTGAATAACGAAAATTTAACTGAACTTGTATTTTTATCATGTAGCTCATTTTGGTGGAACGAACTCGAAGTTAGTAAATTAAACCTTCGAATGCTTTTTAAATACATATCAGTGGTATACTTTTTTAGCCTGTAAAGTGGAAAAACCAACAGTAAGTGACAATGTTTTCATTCGCAGTTAAACTTTAAAGAGCTCTCAAGAAAAAAGAAAAATTCTTACAAAATGACGCACAAGAAATGGAAAAGAAAATTTTTCTATCAAAATTTCTTATATCATAATAAATTTACCCCCAAAACCCATCCCTTGTGTGCGCTACGTGATAAATTTGATATTTAAAAGTAAACAGACAATGCTTAATTTTGCACACACTAGGAGAGGAAACTGGTTACCTCTCTTTATATGCGTAAATTTAAACGAAATTTTTTTAGAGGAAATTTTAAACATTTTATGTGTAAACTATGAAAATGTGAACAATAAATGTTTAAAACTCAAAAAACAGATTTGAAATTTGTTCTACGCCACACATATGATAAGTAAAAGTAAGCAAGCAGTGTGTAAATTTGCATTCATTAAGAGAGGAAACTGGTTACCTATCTTAATATGCGCAAATTTAAACAAAAATTTTTTAGAGTGTATAACTTCCACAATCAATAAAAAAAATAACCCTTACCAGTCCAATTCCGGCTAGAAAAAGTAACCTCCATCCGTCCAACCTTGCCTACAGTGAGCACAGTATTCTTGCGCAAAAAGCATAATTGTGGTGAATTATATTCACCTTATACCAATTTCATACCAATTCCTTGGATTTAGATAACTTAAGTCAACCCATAAGTACTTATGTATGTACATAAATATATAATACTGGAGTAGCAATGATAAGATTTGTTTAAAGATCATGGACCGCTGATGGTAGCAGAGAAAGAGGGAGACCCCACACTGCGATGGAATGACCAAGTGGAGAGCCCTTGGTTTCACTTAGCGTTTCCAATTGGCGTCAGTTGGCACAGAAGAACCTGCAGGACATGTATCTAACTATATGCTAACTTTAAATTGATTAGGAAGGAGCTAAAATTCACTTATTATCTGATATTTTCTTTGACAAAGCTAACTATATTTCTATGTCGATGCCGCGAAATAGTCAAGGGTGGTTACCTCTGAATTTGATGTAACTAACTTGTAAGTAACTACTTTTGGCCATAAAATATCAATAGGAAAAACAAAATATTTAATTTTTTTAATTTTTTTATTTTTATTTACTATATTTATTTTATTACATTTCATATTTTTTTCCATATTCTGCTGTAGGTGGTCCCATATTCGAACTCCGTCAGATATAACTTCAAAACGATAATATGAAATTTCGATCTTCCTTTTAGTTGTCCTCAATTCGAAAAAGTATTTGCGAAGTGCAGAATATTTAAATAGAAACGCGTTTAAAGAAAACAATCTCCTTCATTACTCCTGCATTACTTGTCAACTAGTTCTAAGTTAGCTTTTTGTAGCTAACCACAAGTTATATATTCTCATAGAAATCCCGCAAAAGAGCTAACTACAAGTGGGTTATTTTTTATCAATTGATAATTTTTTTCGCAGGGGAGAAATAACTGGCGCGCTTTGTTGAACTCGGCCAAAATCGCGTAGGCGGTTACAGCGCTAAATAAGAAGAAGAAGAATTATGAAAATACGGGAGCAGTGCAACTAAATTCTTTCTTAAGCGGTTATTGCCAAGAATAAGAACATAGTTCCGCAAGTAAATCTTGGAAATAATTTGTTAAGTACGTTTTAGTTTATCTTGTTTAGGTATATTTGCATCAGGTAACCGTTTCTTGTTTTAGGGAAATGCTTTTTTCTGAGTGTAGTGTATCTTTATTGCATTTTTTATTAAGGTAAACATATATGATATTTACGTATTTTATCAAATGCGCACTCAACTTTATTCAAAGATAATCCTCTCCATAATTGACTTTATAGCGCACTACCGAAATTGTGAGCGCTCGTCGCATTTTGGCTTAATGTATACTTAAATACACGCATAAGTATCTACATTCATACATATGTGCATATAACAAAATTGCAGCATCGGTCTTCAAGTGTCAGCCCTAGTCCAACGATTATCCGTTCAGGTTGCTAAGCAGTCTTGTCTATTATTCAGTTAATTGTAAGAGACTTCATTTTTTGGAAATTCGCAAACTTACGAACCGGTTCGCAGCAACTTGCCGATTCTCCGAACAAATAAAATTTTTATTCAAGTGTCGATTTTTGGGGAACTTTTCAGCTAATTCGGGTTACTTAATACATCGATTATTGCTTGACATTTCAAATTACTGCACATGAAATTGATTGAGAAATATGTCTGTACATATGTATGGCATGCATAAATACGTTTGTGCTTGCATTTAACGAATATGTAAATATTTACCTCAAATGCGCATGCATGTAGTACATAAGTATGTTTTGCAGTTTTACATTACAAGTGAGGTACTTCTGTTCATACGTAATATGTATATACATACATACATGCATATTTACGTATGTAACTAGATTTGCGGTTGTAACTAGATTTTCAGCAGTAAGAGATTGAATGCATAACAGAAGCTATGTGGCTATTCTGCACTGATAACAAAAATTCTTCGAGCGGCAAATAAAGTTTCCGGAAACTGTTACGCTGTTATCACATTACGGGTAATTTGGTTGCCACCGTTTTGTGTGGTAACGACGGGTAATAACCAGGGTTCGGAAATATTTATACATGAACGTTCGCGTACATACATTTATGATTTTATACGCGAACGTGAACGTATGCAAGTAAGTCAGTAAAAGCAATCTAACAGCCAGTTTCACCAAACTATTTAAGTGGAAATTAACTTTAATTTAATTTTGTATTTAATTCTCATTTAAATAATTTTCAGTTTCAATAAACTATTTATTTAGGCTCAGTTTGGTCGTCAAAAGTAAGCATTTTATAGTCTAACAGTTGCTTAATTTGAAAACAATGTATTACCTACGAATTTTATCAGGTTTTCAACATATGTATACTCCCATAATAGTTAGCTGCCATTTCGCTAGTTTACTGAATGCATGCATAAAACGAGTTTGGTATCATGTTAACAATAATGTGCATGTTGATCTTGTCAAGCAAATGAAGGAACCTAAGGTCGCCTCCGAACTGCGAATGGTTTTTATGAGCAACGATTTCATGACAGAATAACACTCGGAGATTTGAAAATACGACGACCGCGGATCGGGAGTTGCGTAGAGCAACATTTCCTGGAACTTTACACGGGATCCTAAAATCAAATTGGAAAATTTATTAAAAATTGACTCATTTGAATATTTTGATCAAAAAATTTAGCAAAACGAAGAAAAATTTAACATTTTAACAGGCAAAAAAAAATAAATGTTGCTTAAATTTAAGCAATACGTAAAGGTGCAATGAGTTTAAGTTTGGCGGTTTTCTTCAATAACTTATTACTAATAAAAGCATGTCATATGTAGATAATCACTGTACCATGCCACTGGTCTGATTGCTAATAAATAATACGACTAGTAAGCAATAAACACAAGAGCAGCAATAAAAAACCCGCTCGTGACGGTAGATTTTCATTAAGAAATTTATTTGCTATTCGCTTTGCCCGTCGCCCAGTTCATTGACATTGAAACATTATTGCTATCCCTACTTAGTATTGCCCCTAAAGTTGGTCAAAAACAGTTAGTGAACAGTATAAAAAATCGAAATCACAAAAAATTCAATATAAATATAGGCAAGCGACTCTCAATGAAGACTCGTTTACCCAGCTCACCACTAATGTGTGTAATTTATGTGCAGTACATTTAACTAAATATAGGTCATAGACAAGATATTCTTCAAACACTTGAACTGGACATCTACATATGTAGATACATACATGTTATGTAACTAAAAAAATAATAATTAACAGCCTTATTCTGCATCACGAACGATTCGTCTGCGGACGACAACATCTCTGATTGTGATTTTATTACTCTATCGGTCCTCTTCGTCTTGCTTTCCATATATTACATTGAAATGGTCCCGGTTGCGTTTAAACCGGCAAGAATGATGCCGCCGGAATAATTTTTGAAGCATTCCTCTGCAGACGAATCGTTCGTGTTGCCTATCGTTCGTTATACAGAATAAGGCTGCAAATTACGCTTGAGGTTCGCTACTTAAACACGGATAGCCTGTATGACTCGAGATAATGCCTACAAATTATGGTGTGGAGCCGCATACATCTTCCTTAACTAGTAAACGTATCAACACAATATTTGGATACTGGTATAGTGCGGTATTCAAACTGTTTGTATATGCAAAGTTGCGACACAATAGGGGTATTCACGATCCGGTGCATACTGTCTAGCATGGTGCATAGATAGCATAAATAGCATTATTGTTGTTGTTTCATGTGTTCAAAAACAACAAATATAAGCCAATCATCCTATTTATGCTATGCACCGGATCGTTAATACCCCTATTGCAACGATATACATTGCATATTTTAAATATTGACTATAGCAATGAACAATTTTTCTGAAATTTCCATTTTTAAACACCAATGGTAACCAATAAATAGGAAGGCATCAACTTTGTTTCTGATGCGCTGATTGCTGCGTTTTGAAAAAGTATACATTGTCAATATTTTGTAGTTCGGCGTTATGGAACATTATACTTTGTAAGTACGTATGCAAAGCAATTGACGTTTTGGAAGTCAGCCGTACTGTACGAAAGCTAAACCCTTATGCTCTCGACATTTGAGAATGATAACTTATAATTACACTCAAGACGCACAACGTCGAAGCCAAGGCATATTGAACAAGGTAGAAGTGATTTTGACATTTCTCTCTTTTGAACACCGACTATAATGTCAAATGATGAATAACTTTTAACCCTTTTTAACCGACTTCCAAAAAAGGAGGAGGTTATCAGTTCGTCGGAATATTTTTTTGTTTTTTTTTTTTGTTTTATGTATGTTACCGCATAACTTTGCACCACGTCAACCGATTTCAATAATTGCAACGGAAAGGTAGTGTCTCAGAGGTGGTCCCATACTAATTTGGCTTAGATCCGATCATTGGATCATGAAATATATAGATATATATACTTTTTTTTAAGTCGGTTTTTTTTGATAAAAATTACTTGTCAAGTTGGCATATTCTAATTTTCATTAAAAATTCAATTGCGTGCTTTGAGATAGTTTTGAATTGTGTGATTTTTTTTTTGTTTTTTCGACCACATGCATTTATAGATACATACATATACAAAAATGAAAAGGAGCAGGAACTACGAGCGTTGCGTTGTGTGGAAAGTTGTGCGATACTTTAAGGCGGCTAATTTCGAAGTTAGAAGACTTGGTTGCCTCAAGCACAAGAAAGAAACTACGCTGTCAATGAAACGATAATGGCGATAGTACTAAAACTATCGATAGTTATTTCAAGTGACCAGGCTATCGATACTATCGATAGTATCGTCGATAATTTGACAGCTCTAGTACATACATATGTATGTATTTATGCTGATATATTTCCATGGTGAAATTATAAGCAGGTGAAGTAATAAAAAAGCTTTCTCGCTTTATTTTCGTGACATGCAGTTATCTTATACAAATTTTGAAAGGCAAATTTTCAAATAAGATAGGGTCAAATCTTTCATCTCGCTCTTATTACTACACCTGGTATAATTTCACAAAGATGAGTTTCAATTGATGCTGATTTGTGGCAAACATAGCACTCGCACCTCATAGGGTTAATTTGTTTGTTTACAGTTTTTTCACATTATAACTAGCTACAAGAGAGTTCGAGCTAGTTGTCACTTCTACCTTATTAAATATGTATTGGTCAAAACCCTTTTATCTTCCAATCAAATTTGACAAGTGAAGGCGGAAATTTTGACAACTAACTGTTATCATATGCATACGCTCGTTAGATGGAAGAATGTACACAGAGAAAATGATACAGGTAAAACGCAAGTTTTTTAAAAGAAATTGTAAAATACAATTTTTTAATATAATTTTACTTCATACGAAATAAAATATACAGTATTTGTATTTACGACTTTAAAACGAAATATTCGCAAAACGAAAACGATCCTTATAATATATTAACTTTTTTACCGAGGAAAACAAACGAAATTAAAGAAATAACGCCAAAAATTCGTGAATGAAACATTTTAGAATATTGTCCCAACGAGTTGTAGTTCGACACAATTTAGTCAATTAAGTATGAAAAATATTTAAAACTAAAATGTTTTGCATTAGAATGTAAAAAGCCACCTATTTGTCGAAAAAATTGTGTTCAGATAAATAAGTAACTTCAATCTTCAGAAAAGGCGATGAAATATGTATATACAAGCAATACCGCCATTCTAACCACCTAACTACATAGAAGGGTCATTGGTAATACGGTGGACTTCTTTGACCGAAAAAAGCTTTGGTAAGAGTAAATAACAAAAACAAATTCTTATGAGTTATTAAACAATAATTTAAAACTTTCTTGTTTTAAATTACAGGATTTGACCGTCGTGAAGCAAAATTAGCGAGCCCAGCTTGGAAGTAAGGCAGGAACATCTGCATGTATGTACATACATATTTATGTATGTATATAGGATATGTAAAACATCTGTATCTTATTTATTAAACTTGGTAACTTTTTTATAAGTATATATCAATATAAATTTTTGACAATGTATGTACATATATGTATACCAAATAACTGGTTGTGATTTAATAAAAATAAAATTTGAGTATCATATTTGAAAACGCATATTTTTAAAATGAAGAAGAAACATTTTAGGATTTAATTTCAACATGCGCATATTCAATTATCAAATGATCGTTTTTAAAAACGATTTGAAAATGTGCGTATCAAAAACAAAAACATGGACTTTGGAAATTCAATTGAAAATTTTCGTTCTCAAAATTTAAATAAATATTGTAGGTGCAAAACCTGGGTCAAAACGTTTTTAAAGGTAAAACGTTCCATACAAATTTGAAAACGAAAATACCTCTGTGTAGCAACTCCTAAAATCAGAAATAATCTTAAAATTTAATCCAGGGGATAAAGCTGACATCAAACCAGTGCACGGACTTCGAAAAAAATTAATATTATATAACAATATTAGATAGTTTTTACTCATATATGATAAAACATGGCAAATGCATAAAAGATGGTGTTACCCGAGCCGCTGGATTTTCGCCTCGGTGGTTCTTAATGTCATTATGCGTAAAATTAGTTAGTATAATTCTTGATTTTGCACTCCTGCTATCACCTTATATGAATTCTCCTTGGGATAAGTTGTATTTTTTTTATAAAACAACAAAAAATAAATTTTAAGCCAATAAAACATTCAACAAAAAACGTATGCATAAAACTGGGCCTGAAGCACGGCATCCACGATCGAATGAAACTTTATTCGAATGGAATGAAAAAAATGATATATGTTTTCTCGTAAATACAATTTAAATTGAAAAAGCGAACTCCCTACCGAATGCCGCAATCTGAAAAAGAAATGTCTATTCGAATTTGATTCGATCACGGATGCCGTGATTCAGTCCCTATATTTGTTGAAAAAGGGACTCAAACAATTACTCTACACTTCAAAATTTCATGATTAAAATTAGATTTGAAATACTTGAAGTTTGCTGACCATTCGTTCAGCAGTCTCCCACAAAAACGTATTGCAAATGAAAAATATTAGCTGATAGAGATGCAATTTCACTTTCATATTTCTTATGGTCTGAGTTAAATTTTTATTTTTTATGTGTGTTCGATTTAAAAATTTATATACACTGCGAACTATTTTCTTTCCTTCCGGATAATGTTGATAGATTTTTATCCTTTGTTGCTAAAAATGGTAGCAAATAAAGTACAGCTAAATAGTTGGTAGATCTACCAATAAAGTGGTAAAGTCCGCGCACTGCATCAACCCTTACTTACTTTAATTTTTTTGATTGTTTGACCAAGTAGTAATTCTTTTCATTTTGCAATGACTAAGCGAAATGGTACCGNACTACTTTCATTTTTTTGATTGTTTAACCAAGTAGTAATTCTTTTCATTTTGCAATGACTAAGCGAAATGGTACCGAATGCAGATGTAATACATACAAATTTCCTTTTTATGAGGCACAACTGACACATATCTTTATATCTCTAGGGGTAAGAGTCCATAACAAGATGCCAATGAAAAGTTATAAATCGATCCCGAACGTCATATTGCGATTGCCTACCAAAGGATAACCAATATTAGAGATACATAAGTATTCATTCATAATTCTTTCATAATTTTATGTTTCAAAAGTAGGGCCTATTGAATGATGGTATTACATTCTACAAATTCGGATATATGTATTTCGCGCCATAACCACCCTCAAAGCAAATATGAAAAGTTTTTATTTGGAAGTAGTGTCGGAACATTGCTCTTCGTTGCCACTTCTTAGGAAAGTTTACAAAAGAACTTTTTGGAAAAAAGTTTCCTTATGCATTCCATGGACAACGAGGACGTATTGCCTCTAATGGCGTCGTATGTTAAAAACGATGATAACGGTCCAAGGAAAGTGAATCTTCCATGCTTCTTTGGAAACTGTACAGCACGCATATTTCCTCCCTTTCCCAGAAGGTAAGTACAATCAAGGCTGCCAACTATACTTAGCTATGAAGTGCCATATTGGGGATAAACAAGTACCAAAATGTGCCAAATTGAAAAATAAAAGTGCCAAAAAAGGTTAGAAAATTCGACGAAAAATCCTTAAGGAAAACAATGATTTCTTCAAAAATTCTTTAAGACTTCTCTACAACTCTGATTACTCTTAAGTATGGTTTGCAGGGTATGTATATTTATGTGTGTACATAAATAAACGAATATTAGCTCGAGTTAAATTTTTGAACTTAGAATTTTATGTTTGTTGGGTATAATCGATATCTGCAGGCATTTCAAAAATATTTAGATCAAGCCAAGCGCCGCTTGATTGCTTAGTCTCGGCTGCTACTCTCGGTTTGTCAATAAATAATGTTAGTCACGTGCGTTTCAGCCGATACGTGCTGTGTCTTATAAATTGCTAATGCTTTTATTATACCCGAGCGCAATTGTGTACAAGGGTATATTAACTTTGTTCGCATACCGTTGTTTGTAACAGCCAAAACGATTCGAGATAGATATGGACAAATGTATACATAAATGATCAGAGAAGTCGATTAAGCCATGTCTGTCTGTCCATCCGTCCGTCTGTCCGTGTACACGATAACTCGAGTAAAAATTGAGATGTCTCAACGAAATTTAGTATGTAGGTTGTCCAAGGTAGGTTGGTATTGAAAATGGGCGAAGTCGGTCTGTAACCACGCACACTTCCCATATAACGGTATTTTCGAAAAAATGCAAAAACTGCGACATTTCAGTAAATATTAGATGCAAATTGTTGAAAATTAGTATGTGAAGTAGAATTGTGGTAAAAAATTATATTATTATGAAATTTTTGGAAAATGGGCGCCCACATATGATGAAATGCTGTAGCCGCTTCACCAATCCTTACCAAACTCGGTACGAGGCTTGGGTAGGGTCTAGCTAAGAAACCTGTTGAAAATCTTTGAAATCGGGAAATAACTATCCATATCACGGTAATTTACAGAAACATGAAACATGCGATAAATCGGTAACTACTGGGACGAATTCACTTAAAATCGATGATTGCAATAACTACTTAACAGAAAATTAGAATATTATAAATTTTGGATTGGAATAGTTACAACAATCCCCTAATAAAAAAAGACTACTGTGAGGTGTGAAGGTGTATGTATTTCGGTAACCACTTTATCGATTTGTGCCTAACTTGGTACAATTATATCATTAAGTCTAACTCTGCATAGTATCGAAATCGTTTGAAATCGATTAAACACCCCTACTTATCATGCAAACGTAGTTCAGAGAAAGTTGAAACGACCACATTTGATACCTGCGCCGGGTATATAAAGTTCGGTTTCGCCCGAACTTATACTTATTTACTTGTTTTTATTTTAGTTTCTTACTCCATTACAATCATTTGTGTTTCTTATGCTTCTATCTTCTTTCTTAATATTTGGAGTTTTCGTTTGAGTTTGCAATCAAAATGAGATGCACCACAGTAAAAATATATAGTGCGTATGTTGTTGAATGCATATTGTTGGTTTTGGTATTGCATAATTGCACGAGATTTCCGCTTCATTGAAAAATATTGCATGCAGTTTGTCATATTTGTACACGATTTTAACGTAACACTTCCCATAGTTCGTAGTTAGCAAGCAAGCGGTAAATAAAAACTCGGACGAACTGGAGAGAATTAAAAAAGTTGAAAATTAAAAAAATCCGACTTTTCGATAAAAAAAAAATAATGTAAATAATCTGATGGATGAAATATAGTCTTTGTACCTAATTTTTACTGCAATATTTTGAAAGAACATTGAAAGAGGATTTAATTAACGGAAGAAAATTGACTGCACGTGATGCGTTTAGCTGCAAAAGTATCTAACTCCAAAAAGAATATTATTCATAGGAGAAAACATATGTATTCTGCTGCACTGAAACTAATTTTACGGTGCTACAAAAAATGTTTATATATACTTTTTATGTCAGAGTAGTAGAACAGACCTAAAAAAGTATTTTGGCACTAGTAGAATTTTTAATATATGTACATATATCCAAAATCTAAAGTTATGGTTAAAAAACTGAAAATCGTGATGTTGAGTCAAAACACCCGTCATAAATTGGTACATTTTTTACGGACTTTGATAATCGTATGTTCGTCGCAAAGCGGAAGGTTGTGTCTTTCCACTGCTTTTAGGAAATTTAAGTTAAGTTGATAAACACTGACTCCGTGAATCAAAAAGGTTGAGAAAAATCCTAAAATATTTTTATTTAAATGTTTTTTATATACCGCTTGCGGAGCACCCGAAGTCGTTCGGGGTAAACAAATCAAAATATAAAACAGTAATACAATTATTCAGCTCAGCATAAATTAGAGGAGGAAAACTATTTTCTTTCTGTTTAAATTAAGGCATCCTTATGAGCCATACTTTTAGCTTTATCGTACTTCAACTAATATATGTATATCGATCATCACTTTCTGTACTAAAAATCTTGTTCCATTATTAATATTAGCTGAATTAAGGAAACGATCGAATTTTTAAATTAAACTTAGTCTACTATAGTACATTTCGTTTAGCTTCCTATTCGCTAAGAATTTTTAGTATAGCTGCACTTTTCCGGTAGAATGCTTATTTCAGAAGTAGTTTTATTCATTATACACGAACATGTTTCGTTTGACAGCATTTCAAAATGGTCTAAAGACTGTAAGGTTTCAAACAACACAGCTTTAAATACCTGAGTGGTCTAATAGTTGAATACATATTTATCTCCTTTTTACAAACACACTTACATATATATACTTTATTCATATTCACATTCATTCATATTATTTTATATGTCTGCATACCAAATTTCAATTTCATGTGACATATGGTTTTGAATTTGTAGCTGATACATTTTCCACGCCTTTTACAAACT
>NW_016162050.1:0-20858 GCF_001687245.7 Rhagoletis zephyria | reverse complement strand
ACCAAGTAGTAATTCTTTTCATTTTGCAATGACTAAGCGAAATGGTACCGAATGCAGATGTAATACATACAAATTTCCTTTTTATGAGGCACAACTGACACATATCTTTATATCTCTAGGGGTAAGAGTCCATAACAAGATGCCAATGAAAAGTTATAAATCGATCCCGAACGTCATATTGCGATTGCCTACCAAAGGATAACCAATATTAGAGATACATAAGTATTCATTCATAATTCTTTCATAATTTTATGTTTCAAAAGTAGGGCCTATTGAATGATGGTATTACATTCTACAAATTCGGATATATGTATTTCGCGCCATAACCACCCTCAAAGCAAATATGAAAAGTTTTTATTTGGAAGTAGTGTCGGAACATTGCTCTTCGTTGCCACTTCTTAGGAAAGTTTACAAAAGAACTTTTTGGAAAAAAGTTTCCTTATGCATTCCATGGACAACGAGGACGTATTGCCTCTAATGGCGTCGTATGTTAAAAACGATGATAACGGTCCAAGGAAAGTGAATCTTCCATGCTTCTTTGGAAACTGTACAGCACGCATATTTCCTCCCTTTCCCAGAAGGTAAGTACAATCAAGGCTGCCAACTATACTTAGCTATGAAGTGCCATATTGGGGATAAACAAGTACCAAAATGTGCCAAATTGAAAAATAAAAGTGCCAAAAAAGGTTAGAAAATTCGACGAAAAATCCTTAAGGAAAACAATGATTTCTTCAAAAATTCTTTAAGACTTCTCTACAACTCTGATTACTCTTAAGTATGGTTTGCAGGGTATGTATATTTATGTGTGTACATAAATAAACGAATATTAGCTCGAGTTAAATTTTTGAACTTAGAATTTTATGTTTGTTGGGTATAATCGATATCTGCAGGCATTTCAAAAATATTTAGATCAAGCCAAGCGCCGCTTGATTGCTTAGTCTCGGCTGCTACTCTCGGTTTGTCAATAAATAATGTTAGTCACGTGCGTTTCAGCCGATACGTGCTGTGTCTTATAAATTGCTAATGCTTTTATTATACCCGAGCGCAATTGTGTACAAGGGTATATTAACTTTGTTCGCATACCGTTGTTTGTAACAGCCAAAACGATTCGAGATAGATATGGACAAATGTATACATAAATGATCAGAGAAGTCGATTAAGCCATGTCTGTCTGTCCATCCGTCCGTCTGTCCGTGTACACGATAACTCGAGTAAAAATTGAGATGTCTCAACGAAATTTAGTATGTAGGTTGTCCAAGGTAGGTTGGTATTGAAAATGGGCGAAGTCGGTCTGTAACCACGCACACTTCCCATATAACGGTATTTTCGAAAAAATGCAAAAACTGCGACATTTCAGTAAATATTAGATGCAAATTGTTGAAAATTAGTATGTGAAGTAGAATTGTGGTAAAAAATTATATTATTATGAAATTTTTGGAAAATGGGCGCCCACATATGATGAAATGCTGTAGCCGCTTCACCAATCCTTACCAAACTCGGTACGAGGCTTGGGTAGGGTCTAGCTAAGAAACCTGTTGAAAATCTTTGAAATCGGGAAATAACTATCCATATCACGGTAATTTACAGAAACATGAAACATGCGATAAATCGGTAACTACTGGGACGAATTCACTTAAAATCGATGATTGCAATAACTACTTAACAGAAAATTAGAATATTATAAATTTTGGATTGGAATAGTTACAACAATCCCCTAATAAAAAAAGACTACTGTGAGGTGTGAAGGTGTATGTATTTCGGTAACCACTTTATCGATTTGTGCCTAACTTGGTACAATTATATCATTAAGTCTAACTCTGCATAGTATCGAAATCGTTTGAAATCGATTAAACACCCCTACTTATCATGCAAACGTAGTTCAGAGAAAGTTGAAACGACCACATTTGATACCTGCGCCGGGTATATAAAGTTCGGTTTCGCCCGAACTTATACTTATTTACTTGTTTTTATTTTAGTTTCTTACTCCATTACAATCATTTGTGTTTCTTATGCTTCTATCTTCTTTCTTAATATTTGGAGTTTTCGTTTGAGTTTGCAATCAAAATGAGATGCACCACAGTAAAAATATATAGTGCGTATGTTGTTGAATGCATATTGTTGGTTTTGGTATTGCATAATTGCACGAGATTTCCGCTTCATTGAAAAATATTGCATGCAGTTTGTCATATTTGTACACGATTTTAACGTAACACTTCCCATAGTTCGTAGTTAGCAAGCAAGCGGTAAATAAAAACTCGGACGAACTGGAGAGAATTAAAAAAGTTGAAAATTAAAAAAATCCGACTTTTCGATAAAAAAAAAATAATGTAAATAATCTGATGGATGAAATATAGTCTTTGTACCTAATTTTTACTGCAATATTTTGAAAGAACATTGAAAGAGGATTTAATTAACGGAAGAAAATTGACTGCACGTGATGCGTTTAGCTGCAAAAGTATCTAACTCCAAAAAGAATATTATTCATAGGAGAAAACATATGTATTCTGCTGCACTGAAACTAATTTTACGGTGCTACAAAAAATGTTTATATATACTTTTTATGTCAGAGTAGTAGAACAGACCTAAAAAAGTATTTTGGCACTAGTAGAATTTTTAATATATGTACATATATCCAAAATCTAAAGTTATGGTTAAAAAACTGAAAATCGTGATGTTGAGTCAAAACACCCGTCATAAATTGGTACATTTTTTACGGACTTTGATAATCGTATGTTCGTCGCAAAGCGGAAGGTTGTGTCTTTCCACTGCTTTTAGGAAATTTAAGTTAAGTTGATAAACACTGACTCCGTGAATCAAAAAGGTTGAGAAAAATCCTAAAATATTTTTATTTAAATGTTTTTTATATACCGCTTGCGGAGCACCCGAAGTCGTTCGGGGTAAACAAATCAAAATATAAAACAGTAATACAATTATTCAGCTCAGCATAAATTAGAGGAGGAAAACTATTTTCTTTCTGTTTAAATTAAGGCATCCTTATGAGCCATACTTTTAGCTTTATCGTACTTCAACTAATATATGTATATCGATCATCACTTTCTGTACTAAAAATCTTGTTCCATTATTAATATTAGCTGAATTAAGGAAACGATCGAATTTTTAAATTAAACTTAGTCTACTATAGTACATTTCGTTTAGCTTCCTATTCGCTAAGAATTTTTAGTATAGCTGCACTTTTCCGGTAGAATGCTTATTTCAGAAGTAGTTTTATTCATTATACACGAACATGTTTCGTTTGACAGCATTTCAAAATGGTCTAAAGACTGTAAGGTTTCAAACAACACAGCTTTAAATACCTGAGTGGTCTAATAGTTGAATACATATTTATCTCCTTTTTACAAACACACTTACATATATATACTTTATTCATATTCACATTCATTCATATTATTTTATATGTCTGCATACCAAATTTCAATTTCATGTGACATATGGTTTTGAATTTGTAGCTGATACATTTTCCACGCCTTTTACAAACTCATTTATATATGTATATCTTTTTATAAGCATTTATTATATCTTTACCTGCATACCAAATTTCAATCTCGTGGGGCTTATGGTTCCGAAGTTATAGCTGATTAAAAATTCAACGCCTATGGGATGTGCCACGCCCGTTTTATAAACTCATTCATATACACTTTACTATAAACGCCTACCGTAGCTGTGCGTGCATACCAAATTTAAAGTTCGTGGGGCTTATGGTTCCCAAGTTATAGCTGATAAAAAATTTGACGCCTATGGGAGGTGCCACGCCCCCTTGTGGAATCCCAATTTTTTCTCCCTATTATAGGCGCAGGTGTCATAGAAATACTCTGTCAAAATTTCGTTCGACTCTGTCCATCCGTTTAGGCTGCAACCTGGCACATATATACATACATACATACTTCCACAAATATATAGTAGATATCTATCCTTCTCTTAACGTAAAATAATTTTTGGGATATCTCGGTCACAGGGCCACCTATCGCGTAAGTTTTAAGTCTAAATATTTCTTTTCAATTGGCTAAATTGTATTCTAAATATGAGCCAGATTGGCAAGAAAATGCAGTTTTTAGGAATATCCCGACCCCAGCGCCACCTAGCGATTAAATTTTTAGTCGAAATATTTCCCTTCAAGGTGCTGACATATGTGCCAAATATGAACCAAATCGGGCTAGCCGTTAAGTAATTTAGTGACATTCAATGTACAGAAAACTCTATGAAATTGTGAAATCGTGACGTCTCAGCATTCTTAATTTTTCGGCAACAACAACAAATAGTTTCAAATTCTTTTAAATCTAAAAACCTTCTACACAGAAGGTTTAAAAATGTGCTTTTTACAGAATTGAAATCGGTTCAGCGGTTTGGTCAGGCATCGCCGTCATACGGAAAACATTTCATTTACATATATATATATAGATTGAGTGTAGTTTGGATAGTATACATGATGCAAGGAAGGTGTGAAATCATACTAATTTTTTGCATAATTTATTAAATTTTTCCTTTTGGATTTAGTTAGTTTTGGAAATCAATTCCAATTTTGTTGTAGTTACGATTATAGTTAAAGTACTATGTTCAGATAGGCCGCTAATCGAGCAATTAGCCAAGCTTTCTCGATTAAGGCACTAATTGAACTCGATTTACCATATACAATCTCCATTCTTAATTCCTCGATTAGTGGTTAACTAAGTGCTAATTGAATGATTTTTTCATGTAACCCTGCTGAGGTATGTTCATTGATCAAATAGCAATCAGCTGATTGTTTCTGGTCCTCTCTTACAGCTGATATTCCATACGGGATGGAAATTGAATTTTCAAATTCTACCTAATTTACGAACTTTAATGGGTCTCTCCATTGCATTTTTTGGGGTGTTTTTCCCCCATATATAATACATTACAAACTTTGAGCCAACTCTAAATATTTCTTCATTTCAAAACTAAAAATAGGGTTTTAATTTTTTTCGGTATAGAACAATTCTAGTGGGTGAGAGCTTTAAAATTCAGACTTTACTTCTTTTGTGGACCACCCTCATATACATACATACATAAGTATTACATACAAACAGAGTTGGGCAAAATTTATTCGAGTGACAAATAACTTTTTGTTCTCGTTATTCGTAAATAACTAGTAATGGATGGGGTTTATTCAAAGAAAAATTATTAGAACGATGGGTATATTATTTTATTCGTTATTCGAATAATTTGTGAAAATAAAACAAGTAATCTATATATCGATGATCCTCTGCAATAACGATACAATTAAAAATTCAAAAAAATAAATCCTTTCCTACTGTTAAGTGGCTTACGTCCCTAATCCATGTCTAATTCTTATTAAAGCAATTAGTAAGGATTACTGTGGTAAGTGGTAACGATTCGACATAGATTATACTAGAGACATGAGCCACTTATCAGTAAAAAGAGCTTTTATTTTTCGAATTTTGAATTGTATCGTTATCGCAGACGACCATCGATATGTATATGGGCAAATCTCCGGAGCCGTGTGCTTTTGTGTCACTCACTTTTAAATTATTTTATAATTAAAAAAGCAATTTTACTTTTTATAAAAAACTTGGGCCATTTTGATTACCAATGTGACGAGTTCTTGTAACTTATTTAATTTTTTTTTATTTCAATAATGCCATTTTAATTTTTACAAACAATCAAAGTATTAAAATAACAAATTTGACGTGTCATTTTGGGTACCTTTCAGCGCAAAACGGGGACATTCAAAAATCATGGCAAATAGTAATTTTAGTATTAAGTAAAAATTATATTCAACAATTTTTATTGAGCTTTAGGCCGTTTGTAATGAAAAGCTTATTGTGGAAAAGCAACAATAATTTGAAAAAATGGTAGAAGTGATAGCTATTTCGGAAATCACCACATTTCCTCATCAGACTTCTTTCAGTAGGATTCGAACCGACGATCCGTAGGGAACTGGCTGAGTCAGTGGGATCGTCGGTTCCAATCCTACTAAAAGAAGTCTGATGAGGAAATGAGGTGATTTCCGAAATAGCAATCACTTCTACCATTTTTTCAAATTAATGTTGCTATTCCACAATAAGCGTTTAATTAAAAAACGGCCTCAAGCTCAATAAAAATTGTTGAATATAATTGTTATAAGGCTATAAAATAACACAAACATTAAGTAAAAATTTGTGAAGTGGGCCACCATTTTTTCGAAGGTCGAGCTTTTTTTATGCAATTATCTGTTTATGCTTAAAATGATAAAAGAAAAATACAAGTTTCACAATTTTTTTGAAATTCGAATTATTTTGGAAATTTTAGCTATTATCATTTTTCGAATTTTTTTAGACTTTAATTGTTTTCTCGCGATTGGTAATACCGATTCTGCTCATATTTTAAACAGTTGATAATGATGGTGATTTCTTCCCATCTTTATTTTTTATTTGGCCAAAAATGTTTTTTGTAAAAGTTATATTTTTTTTTTTAAATATTACTGGCATCCCAATGGCTTTAAAATCGCGTTTTGGGCTTATAATGTTGTACGTTCTAGTAGCAATTATTGGAAAAAAAAAAATGTGGCGCAATGCATCGAGACGCTTTTCTCTTGTCGCCCAATGTATTTTGTATGGTAAACGATTGCTGTAGATATTTACCTCGTATGAGTTTTTCAACAAGTATCGATTGACAGCGAGTCTAGCGCGCTTGCGATACTCATTTCATCTCATCATGCTCCAATGTCTCCTGCTTCGTTCTGTATCCTCTACAGAACTTATCACTGGTCAGATCCAGTTTAAGTGCGTGACATGCAAGCAGGCAATGTCCTGTTTCAACATCCACCTGTAGCCTCTTGAAGTATAGGGGAAACTTCATGAGCTTTCCACTCCTACTGCGCTTTCCGGACCATGGACAGGTCGACCTCCCGTTTAATCGTTTGGAGGGAAATGGGAACCCGCAACCCAGTACAGATGTACTTTGCCACATTGCAGGCCAGCTGTCGATATACATAAATATTTACTAGATAGCTGTTCAATAACCCCACCGTCGTCTTTATGGCCAATACTTTCGCCTGGAAAATGCTGCAGTAGCCCGGCAGCATATAGGATTGAGACAGGGCTAGCCGCAGACAACTGCCGCCCCACGTCTTTCCCCATCTTCTATAAAAAGACCACAAGTTATCTTCACTTTTGCTTCGTATTAGTATTTCCTTTCTTTGGAAAGATATACGGTTCGTTTTTTAAATTTGAATAATTAATAAAATTCCTTAACTGCCTTATTTTACGAATGTATTATTGTATAAGCTCTAACTAATTTGTTTAAAACATCGTGTGAGTTGCTTATAAACTGTGATTGCAAATTTTCCTACATTTATGTATATTGAAATGGTATGCAAACAATTACTGACATCACTTTATTTTACTGCACCCACGGGCTTAAAAAATGTTTTAACAAATATGCATCTTAGGGACTTTTTGCTGCATAAATGCACACATGCATACATACTTTAAAACACATGTGTTATTAATTATCCCGTCTTAGTACTTCAGCTTATACAATATTCGTTAATTAACGAAATCCAATTTTAACGCAAATATATGACTGACTGGAAAATAATAAAAGAATAAACAAATAATTATTTACGAAAAATATTTCACTTTAAATTAAACTCATACAGGTTTTTTGAACTCTGATTACTTATTTGCGAATACTGAATGTGTTAATCATGTAAATACAGCGTTTAAATGATTTATTATTATTAAAACTGGGTTCAAGATTTTTCGGTCACTGTAACAAAAGCGAATACGTTTTAATATTGCATTAAATTCTAACTAATTATTGTTAATAGTCGAATTACGAGTAGAGCCGACCGAACTTGTGCGCCGATTTATCGCTTAATGAATGCATTTTTAAATTCGATAAAATATACTGCTTAGAAAAAAAGCATAAAATTAACTGGAAATGTTTGTTGCTTTTTCAAACGCATAAATTAGTTAATTAATAAAAATATAGTATGTTTGTATGTGTTTACAATGAGTAACCGAAAACTCTAAAAACAAAATTTTGTGTTGAAACACTTTCAGTCTAAAATTTTACTGAAATAGTTAGAAAGCAATATATTTTCAAAAAACAAGTAATTTTTAAGCTAAAAACAAAGCCGTCTTCAATTCTCATATAATTTAAGATTATCGTTGATTTCTTCATGATCGGATCTAAACTAATTTAGCACGGGACCATCTCTGAGGAACCTCCTCCTTAAAAAAAAAAGAATTATAGAAATCGGTTAACGCGGTCTAAAGTTATGCGGTAACATACAAAAAAATAAAATATTCCAACGAATTGATAACGTTCTCCTTTTTTGTAGTCGGTTAAAAATTATTAAAGAGAAGGAGGATAAAATTCTAAAAAACTACAGAGTTTTGTCAGCAGAATTTGGTGCACATTTGTGCCCAAAAGCAAAAGTCGTCTAAGTCAATTTAATAGAAAACTTGATTGCACAATCATACATTCTTGTTCTTCTTATTTGGCGCTGTAACCGCCTAAGCGATTTTCGCCGGTTTCAACAAAGCACGCCAGTCGTTTCTCTTCTTGTGCCAACTGACGCCAATTGGGAATGCCAAGTGAAGCCAACTCCTTCTTCACCTGGTCTTTCCATCGCCGTGTGGGACCTCCCTCTTTCTCTGCTACCACCAGCGGATTCCAAGTTGAATACTTTGAGAGCGGGGGCGTCTTAGTTTATTCATATTTTCAATTTCCAGGCGCAGCATATATGTACATTAAAGTGGTCCAAAAATGTATGTCGATCGAAAAATATTGATTTTCAAGAATTCTGCACTATTTCTACGAAAAGATGTTTTTTCTCTATATAAAATACATGGAAAACTTTGAGAGCTTTGAGCACTCCCTAAATATTTTTTGATTTCAAAATAAAAAATTGGGGTATATTTTTTTTCGATATAGATCAATTCTAGGGTGTGCCGGCGTTAAAACTCCGACTTAATTTTTTTGGACCACTCTAATGTACATTTTTTGTTTATTTGCAGCAATTTCCTAATAAAAACAGTATTTCATATCTTATTTTATAATATATCTAATAAATCTATTTTAACAAAGTGATATAGTCAACACAGCCGAAATTGCGTTTATGGCTGCCTCACGCTGATGACATTTCCGGTAGATGACACTGGATGAGATTTAAAATTAGATAAAGAGAGAGAGTTACTTTACGATAACCCGTATAAGATGACTTACAAGACTGATCTTATCACCCACGAAATTAGGAAATACTTCATTCGCCCCGGAAATTTCGACAGAATATATTGGAGTTGTTTTGGATAGTAAACTTACGTTGAGATTAAGGCGGAGAAAAAGTTTACAAATTGGTTCTACACGGCAGTGTTAAGTCCCATAAATTAACACAGAAAATTCTTTTATGGCTGTTTTAAATTAAGGTGTTGTTTGGTTGAACGTAAGGGCGAATAAATATTTAATATTATTAATTTATGGCTGTTTTAAATTAAGGTGTTGTTTGGTTGTACGTAAGGGCGAATAAATATTTAATATTAAAAACAAAAAAAAAGCCGCAGTGATTCACCTGTACAGTTTCTGGGTCTTACCACCCGAAAGCAATAAAATTTATTGTACCTGCGTTTTTAGCAAAGCAATAAACCAAAACAGTAATCACAAGTTTTATCTGCGCCAAACATCTGTAACACAGTAAGAAAACTCATTATACCCTTCAATTGATAACCACAAGCAACGATTAATGGCATATGTACATATAAATACTTAACACTGTGCGGCAGCTCAAATCGGTATTGAGTAAAACCAAATGCAAGTGATAGTTTTAGATGTCAATAATACTAAGCCAATGGCTTTTTTCGAGTTTACATCAAATAAGGAAGATATCCTTAATTGAATCCTTGCACATAATTTATTGTTTAATTAGGTTAAGTTCTTGAAAAATATTCTTAGAAAATACTCATACAAGGTGTTTTGATACGAGGAATTCGTTCTTGAAGTTTGTTTTTTATTATCTCTGCGGTAGATGGCTCTGTAGGCCAATTTTATTGAATCTCATTTTCGACATTTAACAGTGTTTACGAATTCTGGACATTTCCATCAATTACAAATATACTTTTTATGTCATGTACTAGAGGTGGTAGAACAGGTCTGAAAAAATATTTTGGCATTAGCAGCATTTCAAATACACCAGCAAAGTCTAAATCAAAAAACTGAAAATCTGAATGCTGTGTCAAAACACCGGTCATCAAATTTACAATTTTCAACGGACTTTAATAAGCTTATGTTCGTTGAATAGGGTTGTGTTGTGAATAGTAGGTTGTGTTGTCTTTCCACTGCTTTTAGAAAATTCAAGTTAAGTTGGTACCTGATTGACTCCATGAACCAGAACGCCTGCGAAAAAAACCTAAAAAAAATTGTATGGTGACTTTGGGTTAAAATTACACCCTTCATACCTAATGCTTCACCAAAAGCAAACTAGATTTTCCCCTCTTTAAATAGAGTTCTGCCTTAATTTTACAAAAAAATGTCTAAACTATAAAGATTTTTCCGATTTTATTTCGGATTTCAGCTTAGTAAGCAGACTGAAGTCGCGGAGGGTCTAACACTGAATTTCTGTACTTAGCTAGAAACAAGGGTAATGCGGAATGAGCCGGCGCATTGTCTTGGTGCAGAATCTGCATCTAATGCTTCCATAATTCGGATTGTGTTTTTCTTATTCCTTCATGGAGTTCAGAAGAACGTGAAAGTAGTAATGTTGATTAATAGTTTAAGCTTCAGGAACCCAGTAAAGGCAGTTCCATGAAATTTCCTTATTCACGTAACTTTAATTAACCTCATATTTTGACCAACCTTTTATATGAGAAACTATGTGTCGGTTAAGTAAAACTTAACTAAGAACCTTTGGATTTTAGATTCTTAAGTTAAGGCTCGTTTATGAAAGGCTTAGACTTGACTTGAAAATGGTACATATATGTACGGTACGTCCTGCATTATACGGGACAGTCATCTTTTTTGACCTATTGTCCTGGTAATTTATTTATTTTATACGGGACGCCAAATGTTCTGTATTTCTTTTAATGTCCTGTATTTGTCCCGTATTCGATATTTCGACGCCTTAACAGCTCATTCAAATGGCATGCCTATGAACGAGTTTTAAGTGATGCGGTTACATATATGATGCCAACTTTCTCCATAAACAGTTATTGTTTTGATGTATTGTGGAACGATTTTCCGTCATCCCTTGTCAAATTTGGTTTGGAGACGAACCGATTTCGGCGTTGTGCCATCTTCCGTGCCATTTTTTGAACGAAACCCGAAACCCGTTTGTCTCCAAACCAAATTTGACAAGGGATGACGGAAAATCGTTCCACAATACATCATACTCCTACCCTGTCGGAAATACAAACAACCAAAAAATAGTTATTATTTTCTAATCTGAATGCTTGGGAATCGAATCGAGAATATATACAGTGACTAAAATAGAAATTAGGACTCGATATTTTAGTAATTTTGGGCTATTTTTCCTTAGTTTATTTAATGTTTATTATTTATTTTATGAAAGAAAAGATCTATTTCTAACAAACACCATATAAATAACACCAAATTTTCAACTCTGTGCAAAAGACTATAAAAATTAATTCTTCAAGGTTTCACCAAAATTTCAAACTTTTTAATTAGAATCTTTAGAAAAAAATTTGGTTTGCAGTTTTGTAACTCATTAAAATTGAGTATTATAAAGTGCGAGTGGAAAGTGCTGTTGATTTGCTTCTCTTTAAAAAAAACAGGTCGAACGTACTTACTTTGTATGAAAAAAATGCCTAACACCGTCATAAAAAAAATAAAAAATTGCCAAAAATTATTGGTAAGCTTTAGCAACTTAAAATTGCACTTTATTGTTCCAAAATTTAACGAATTTTTTTAACAAATTTTACGGGGTGAAAATCTCGAGAAAACTATCCGACAAATTCGTTATGTTACTATAAGGATACTGTTCCAGGGCTAATACATCTAGGATCATTGAAGAAGGCTTTAAGATCTGTAAGCTGTTGTGGAACAAATTTGCAAGATTATTTTTGTCCCGCATTCGGCTCTCATAAATATGGTCACCGTACATATATGTATCTGGCAAATATGCAACGCATGCACGTTAGGGTGGTCCAAAAACAGTGAAGTCGGAATTGTAATGCTCTCACTTTCTAGAGATCGCTCAAAGCGCTCAAAGTTTTGCATGTATTTTTATATGGGAAAAATAAAATTTTTCGTAGAAATGTTATAGAATTCTTGAAAGTCAATATTTTCGATCGGAAAACTCTGGTTCTCTTCAGGAGGCTTTCAATAATAATACCCAATTGTTTATTTAACTACTTTTTAATATTAAAGATTTTTTATTGGCCGCCCCATTGCATTTTTCGGGGTTTTTGTGGGTTTAAGGCGGACCTACAAATTATAGTTGCGACGAAAAAATGGTTAAATAAACAATTAGAGTATTATTATTGGGAATCTCCTGCAGATAAGCAGAGTTTTCTGGTAGAAGAATTTTAATTTTTAACTATTCTGTACCATTTCTACGAAAAGTTGTTTTTTCCCCATATAAAATACATGGAAAACCTTGGGCGCTTTGAGCGACACCTAAATATTTTTTGATTTCAAAATGAAAAAGATAAGGGTATATTTTTTCGGTATAGAACATTCCTATGGGCTGAGAGCATAAAAATCCCGATTTTATTTTTTTCACATGCATTTTTGGACCACCCTAATGCACATACATACGAAGTTACACAAAAAACAACTTCACTTAGAAACTTTGAGAGCTATAGATTTTTGATTTCTAAGTTAAGCTTCAAGTGTCGTGAGAGAATCATGCTGCAATATAATTTTTTTATGTTGGTGTTGGTTGATTTTGCCGACAGGGTGATACGATGATTTATTTTGGAACGAATATCCGTCCTCCCTTGTCAAGTTTGGTTTGCAGACAAACCGGTTTCGGCGTTGTGCCATCTTCAGTGAACGAAAAATGACACTGAATCAAAGGACAGAGATAAAGTTATAAGTTCTAAGTTTCTATGTAAGTCAAGTCAAGTCTAAGTCTTGCATTATCGGGCTTTTACGGCCTCACGGAAATTGAAAGCGGTGAGAAAAACGGGCTTGCCGGATTTTTTACTTAAAAAAAACAAAAAATAAATAAAAGCAAACATTGTTTTTGCTCGAATTTTTTTGATTTGACGTTTAAGGCGGGGACCTGTAAAACAACTGAAAAAGAAATTTTCTTTGCGCTACTGGCTTAAACCGATGTGTTGAATGATCACACTGGATGACAGCTTTATGTTTTTTTTTGTTCCACGGATGCCCCTATCCATTCACCACGTAGAATCGCCCGCTGATTCCGAAAATCGAGTTACTTTTTTATTCATGGATTAGTTTTCGAGATATATTCAATTTACCGGTATTCAGCTTAAAACAAAGAGTGGTTTCCCCTACTCACGTATATCTTAGGACTGATAGTTTCTTATAAATTAATTAATCATTCCACTTTTTTATACTTTGATGAAAAAATAAAAAAAAAAATCAAACTTAAATAGGATGAAAATTTTAAAATAACAGATTTTGTGTAAATTTTTTGCATTTGTCTTAAAGCCTGTTCTATTAAAAAAAGATTAAGTAACTCGGCTGTACATGGCGTATGGGTAACATTATTTCCTGCTCATTTTTAATACAAGAAATCTTTGCACATTTTCATTTGAACTTATTTTTTTTTGTAACAGAACAGGCTTTAACACATATGCAAAAAATTCAAACAGAATCTGTTTTTTTTTTATTTCCTCCTGTTAAAGTTTGATTTGTTTAATATTTCCATCAAAAAAACAAAAAATCTGGAATGATTAATTAATTTGTCAGAAACGATTAGACCTATTGAAAAGTGTTGTGTGCATGGTTAATGGACGTTAGCTTTCATTTGCCGTATTTCATATTAAGATTGTTGATTTAGTTCGTAAGATATACGTTATTAAGTGGAACCACTTTTTGTTTTAAGCTGAATAACGGTAAATTGAAAATATCTCGAAAACGTTTCCGTAGAATAAAAAATCAACTCGATTTCCGAAATCAGCGAGCAATTCTATATGGGGATTGAATAGTGGCATCCATTGAACATTTTTGCTGTAAACCAGTGTCATTGGCCAAATACCAAATTATATGACCCACTTAGGGAGAAGCAGCTTTTTTTTTTAGACGTCCTAATGTACATACTTACTGCATACAAATTTGCCTCTTAATACAGCACTTATAAAGTATTGATTTATGGATTTTAAAATTCATAACACTTTTTCTGTGGCATTTCACTGCAAAAATTAAATTTAATTTCAGTATTCAATTCTTAAAAGCGAACAAAGAGCCGTATTTTAGCCGTTATCGGTGCAAGCAGCACCCAGAGAAGCACCATTTTACAATGACGTAGTGATACCCAACACGAGTTGTCTGGAGAGAAGTTATGATAATGATTATCATTACTTTGTCTGATAGTCGGATTAGCCGGCGTAACATGCCGTCCGAACCTGCCGTGCGCCATCATTAACGTGTGGAATTTTTGTTGTCGTTTTACTTGTCGATTTGTTAACGTACTTTAATGTAATTTAACAACAAGGCGTTTGGATACTTAAGTGGAAACGTAATCTTGCGCTACTTTTCAATTTCTCTTAACCAATTTACTAAAGCTTATGGGTAGTCAATTAAGATAAGATCATTCGCATGGAAAGGCACTATATCGCTGGATTAGAGTGAAAAGTTGGTAAGTCCACTTTTTACTAAAACTCATTTTTTGATATAGGAAACGAGGGATTTTAAAAATGCATCGTTTCGGAAAGGATTAAGTTACTTGTTTTAGTTTTTCTCTTTTGTATTTAGAGAAATGCACCGCATAACCAAATTTTGTAGTACGAAATCTTTTAATAAACATCAAATCCTTCTTATTCGTATGAAGGTTTGCTTTGGTTTAAATACGCAAACTATTGTATTCAAAGATATGCGAAATACTTGAAGAAAATAGCTAAACGAAGTTTTTTCTTCTCCCGTAAAATAAACAAATAATTTTTAGCAAAAAAAAACCCGAAATCAGGTCCCATATAAATATATACAATATATATGTATATATATTTCATGATCCAATGATCGGATCTAAACCAGATTAGTGTGGTTGACGTGGTCCAAAGTTATGGCGGTAACATACATACAAAAAAATAAAATAAAATATATTCCGACGAACCTGATAACCTCCTCCTTTTTTGGAAGTCGGTTAAAAATAATGGAGCAACTTTGCACTCTAAGCAAGCGATATGCATGTGTCTTTGTTTCTTTATGGAATAGTGAAATTAAGGTTTTTGGTTTCGCCTTTCTACCAGCGCTTTTTTACTAAAGACTGTGAGTAATTCAAAGTCGTAGGTTTTTAGTCAATGCATTATCGACTTTTTAAGTTTAATTATGAAAGGAATTAAGGCAATACATTTCACAGTAATATGTCATTTAATTACTTAACGTTGACTCCGATCTACCTGAGGATGTATACTTAGAAGTCAGCTGCTTACATCTTTCATCTACCTAGGATGTACACACAGAACAATAACTACTGGACGAACTAAAAAATAGAATCCGCCGACGATTTAGCACGGCTATAAATAGTGACGGACACTATTCAGAACAAAAAATTGCACAGAACATGGCACAACGCCGAAACCGGTTTGTTTATCATACTCCTATCCTGTCGGTAACACCAACAATAAATAATTAATTTCTTAAACCTCTGTAAACATGCATGCGTTTCATTCAATAACTTTATTTGACGAACATTTTCTAACGCCGAGCCACGTTTTCAACTTTGGAAACAAAATGTTTTTACATTTAGTACAATGAAATTAGCAAAACTCTGAAGATTTTTTGTAAGGTCTATAAATAGTTTTGATTAAACAGTTCGACAAATTTTGCCTTTTTCAACTACTTGAGTAAATCAATCGTTTCTTGTAGATTGTCTGGTGCTGAATACAAATCTGCTCTAGCATGTCAGGATTTTGAAATATCATAACCTAAAAGTGCTAAAAAGACGGTTTTTGCCGATATTTGAGGTTATATTATGAGAACAATAAATTTGTTTACTCTTCCCCTTTAAATCTCATTTTCGTTTTGTGCAGGGACCGTAAATAACAGTTACTTTTTTCAACAGTTAAACTTGGCCAGATATTTTTAAGTAGAAAATTAAGTCTGCTTATCCAAATTAAACAAGTTTGGTATCAACTGAAAGAGGACGAAAACAGCTTTAAAACTGAAATGTTTAAACGAGAAAAGCCAGCGATTGAAAAATATTTAAACGAAAAATGTTTTATAATTACCATAAAACAAACCTTGGATCAGGTATATGCATTTCTTTGTATTAAATTATAAAAAAAATATAAATAGAAGTGGTAACCTTCGTACGTTATTTCTGTTTAAAGGCTATTAAAGCCCTCTTTCATTTGGTACCAATTTTTTTAATTTATTTTAAGCGGTTTGTTTACTATCCGGTAAGACTTTTATTTCGGACTTAAAAAATATCTGGCCAAGTTTAACTGTTGAAAAAAAAAAATAACTGCAATTTACGGTCTCTGGTTTTGTGCGATTCGAATTTTATTTCTCGAGATGTATCAGTTTTAATGTGCAGTACTTCGATGTTAGCAATGATCACTCATGCTTGCGAACAAAATTTTACCACCTGAGCAAAACATATCGTTTCTGATGGATTTACTGGTGCTGAAGCCAAATCTGGCCGCAAAATTGCTCTAGCACGTCAGATTTGGATTCAGCGCCAAGAAATCTACCAAAAACGAGTGTGTTTTACTCAGGTGGTAAAATTTTGTTGAACTGTGTTATTATTGAATAGATTAAAGAGATGTGGAATCGCCGCCATATTGGAACGACGGGTGTAGACATTATTCGCAATTTACATCGATAATCTTAATTTTTTCGAAAAAACTCAAGACTACTTTTTTGTTGGCCGAGAAAAACCTAAATTTTTTGTTTGTGAATTTTCTACCATCATTATTTTGCATGTTTTCGACAGAGGATTTTCCTAAATCCATCAGCTGAATGAAGCCAGGAAGAGTACCCTTCCAGCCAGATGGGCTCATTTTTATACCATTTTTACTGTATAATTTGTACAATTAAATCCTATGAAATTGTAAAATGGATACGATACGATTAGCTTAACAAAAGATAATGAATTTTTAATGTGGTAAGACAAACGAAGTCAAAGCCTTCATATCTTAAACAAATTTTTTAAAGAATTCCCCATATATGAGCCCGTTGTTTTGAAAGTGGCATAAATCATTTCATGGCGTTTGACTTCAATGATCATATACCTGAGTCTTAACGCTCTATTATTCGTTCAACTTCATCAGCAAAAAGCAAACAGTTTTGTCTTTAATTTGTGACGGCAGAACAATTTACAGATTCTTTAATACGTACGATTTGAAAATAATGACCATGTACAATTTTCCTGTTTGCATTTTGTGCTTATCAGATTTTAAAATGTTTTTTATCCCTTCTGTGAAAGTAAATGTTATTAAATTCTTGATAGATCACAAAACCATAAACATCAATTCAATAATAATTAACAATAAGCTCAATATAATATATGTATGTCTTTGTAGTATGTATTTCCTAGCCGTTTTGCTGTGAAACACTTCTCCTGCACACTTAACAATATCGCTTAATCGCCTTATATCAGATTAGAAATCATTATTCGTGATGAAGATTTATGAGGAATAAATTTACGAGCATTAAACACCTATGATGTAAGTACATTAGACCACGTCAAAAAAATAAAAAAAAACTGCAATGCGACCGGAGTAAGACTAAAATTTTAGCATTTGCTGTAGTAATAATCCTCCATGAATCTCTCCCCTCTAGGACAATTGTAAGAGGTCCTGCGACGAGCATTTACTTTTCCCATAGGAATTACACGTAAGAAAATGAGTTTTTTCTTTTTGAGGTCAATGATCAATGAAAACGCTCGCAACTGTAAGATTATTTAAATTCCTAAATTATCCTTTCTTAATCCCTTGTCCTATTTGGGTCAAATCAGGTGTATACCATTTTTTTTTTGGAATTTAAGGAATCTGAGCCTGCATAATACTTAAATGGCATGTAATCAATGTATTCTTACAGTTCAGACCGTTTCAATTGATCCTAGAATATTAGATTGACCTCAAAAGGAAAGCACTCATTTTCTTATGCGTAATTCCTATGGGAAAGCTAAATGCTCGGCGCGGGACCTCTTAAAACTGTCCTAGAGAGGGCAGATTCATGGAGGATCATTACTATACCAAATGCCAAAATCCGGGTCTTATCCCGGTCGCATTGCATAATTCTTTTTTTTTTGCGCGGTCTAATGTACATACATACATATTTATCGTCGATGTTTTTGCAAAACCGCCCATCGACCAATTGCAAAACCGCCTATATTACGGCACTCAAATTTTACAGGAGAGCGATTAAACGGTTTTTTTTGAAGGCATTGCCTTGATAGGCGGTATTTTCTCTAGCTATTATTTTATAAATCTGTTGTTTTAATAACGATTTTACGATTCTTATGCATAAATCTAGATGCCTGGAGTTCAGGGTTAGCAAATCTCATTTTTGTCGCAATGGCGATTTAGGCGGTTTTGCAACTGGTCCGATATGTATATCCATATTTTAATGGCATTATAATTGTATGAGCAATTCTATAAGTATCACTGATCTAAAGAGATATACATATGTACATATGTATTTGTAAAGTTTTTTTTTAACCATTTAAAAAGTATTAAACGTATCGAATTATTTGAGGAGTATAAGAGTGTTTCATTGGTGCGAGTGTCCCGAATGACATTTGTGCATCTCGGAAATCAGGAGGATGACGGGAAGAATATCCTCTGAAACGCGGGCCACCTTGACAGCGAGGCTAAACTGCGCTTTGGCAGTTAGGTTAAACTGTCAAACCATGGATTTATGGATAAACTTTAGAATTGTACGCCGGGTGGTACCCACACGAATGGAAATCCATCCGCACTTGCAGCAGTGTCGTGGATTCTGGACAGCCCGACCATGAGACAATTCTCCAGCGTTAACACAAAGGCGAACATCCTTGAGAAGAGGGAGTGTCTCTGCCTCTTCTCTCTCCTTCAGAGCCGGAGTAGGATAACCCGATTACAAGGGCTAACGACGATGGCGTAAGTTTGGCTTAATTTTTTCAGAAGAGGATGTGGGAGCGGTTGTCAAAATAGATGTGGAAGTACTTAAATCTGCTGGTTGGAGGTGGAAAAGTATGAGTCTAGTAACATTGCGTCTTTCTGCCTGTCCCGATGTTCTCTGGAAACATATCGATGACACTCGAAATGGTGTTACCGCTGCTTACGGGAACGACTTTGTCTTATGGCGTTTTCTTTTCTACAAAGAATATTGCCTTTTCATTGCCCTCTTCTTTGTAGTTGTGCGCAGAGAAGACAACATTTTTCGGTAGAATAGAATATGTCATTAAAGTGCCCTTTCACTAACACCTAAAGCTTCGGCGTGGTCCTTTATGCCACCTGTGGACTTTAAGGAAATGGGTACTAGTAAGGTATAATACGGAGTGATGCGGCAATTGCTGGAAGCAGAGATTTAGACTTGAATGCTTTTTCAATGTGGAAAATAGTAGATAGAGAAGCAGGAGTNTGGCAACCCTAACAAACTTGTTTACTCTTGTTGCCAGGCCAATCGGGATCGGCTATGGACCCCTCATGAGAAACAGGGTGAATATTTCGCCCAGCAGATGGTACTACAGACAACTTGTCGGACGGTTGACTGGCAAAGTTTAGTAGCATAAACATCCGACTGTGATTGGCATACGCGACAGCCTTATTTGCCCATTCTGCCTTAAAGAGGATGAGATGGCGGAACATTTTTTGTGCCTCTGCCCGGCCTTTACAAAAGTTAGATCTGGGGCTTTTAGCAGCGATGTGTTAAGATTAGTTCTGACAAAAAAAAATGTTGTAGGGATTCTTTACAAACAGCGAAGTAATGCATCATGGAGAGACGAGCACTTAGTAGGGGTTAATAACATTCCAAAGTTTTATTCTATTTTATGACAAAAATGACCAGTGATAACCTGTTTTAAAACTCTTAATCAACAATTCTTTGTACCAGCTTAAGAGCATTGAATTGACGAAACACATTATATCATCGCTGTTTGCAAAATAACATAATATGATCTGGATCTACTATATACAAGTGTAAATTAAAATTAAAAAATTAAAAATAAATAACTTTTTTTTTTTTCAAAATGTTCTTTTTCAGATTTTTTCAAGCTGTCCCGTGCCACACCTTTCTTAAGGATATGTTTTGCTAACGAGACCTGGACATAGTTATCGACGTCCACATCCGTCCGGAATCCAACAAAACTACCTCTTTTTAAAACTACCAAAAACTTAAAATATGGCATTCATAAATCTACCTTGCCGTAAGTACATTTGAATAATAAATATTTATGTATTTAAAATAACTATTAATAAAATTCATTTAATTTCTTAAAAGATTTGTGTGAGCTCGCTGTTCAATATACGTGTAGCCATGCCTTGATCTTGTTCATATAAATTCATTATTTGTGTATTTAAAAAAATGCAAAAGATATTTACAAACATCGAAGGTTTAAAGAACCTTCATCGAAATACATATTCAAAATAAATAGATTTTTAAACGCATTTGCGATCATGATAAAAATATAGTAAGGTAGAACCGCTGAGAGTCACTTTTAAGATTCTTGACGTTTCCAAACAATTTAATTTTTAAATTTACTCACAAACTCACACACACATTTTCATTTTCAATCTCAAGCA
>NW_016162049.1:45192-46109 GCF_001687245.7 Rhagoletis zephyria | reverse complement strand
CAATCAAGACCAAACAAACGCACAAACGTGTTCCAATCACCAAGCACTCGATTTTATATCTATACATATGTATGTATGTGGCACATTTACATTAACTCTAGTAAATTTTTATAGATTTCTTGAACGCACATACACATGTAGGTCGGTGTTATGCAGACANTCGGTGTTATGCAGACGGACTTTTGATTGGCAAACAATATGGCGGCTGCCTCTGTTTGGTGTGAGGTGGTTACGTCGAGTTTGCCACAGGGTTGCATTTTCTTAATAGCTTTGTTTTTATTGGCAACCTTCGGTAGTTTGCTGCAGGGTTGCATATTAATAATGCTTTTGGTTTTACTGGCAACGTTCGATAGAAATTGTGTAGATATGCACGTAGGAAACATAAAAAGCGCTAAAAATGGATAACGAAGTATACGGTATTATATGTATGTTAAAACAACATGCAAATAGTGTTATATTCTGGACAGAAAATCAAAGAAATGTTATAAGGTGTGGAATAAACTCATTGAATCTTTGTTGATGCTCGGAAATATTAGACGCACCAGATCTTGACGCGCAGTTATATGGCGTCAAACTAGAGATTCTGAAGGATCGTATGCATTTCTTCATAGACATCTTAAAAATGAAGATTTGTGGTCATTTAAGAACTATGTCAGGATATCAGATGGACAATTCGACCAAATTTTAAATTTGATTAGGTGCGACATAGAAAAATGTGTAACAAATGCTAGAAACGCCATTTCGCCAGAGGAACAGTTAGCGGTTACGCTTCGGTATTTAGCAACCGGCGAAACTTATCGCAGTTTAGCATTTCAAACGAGACTGTCCCATTCATTCTTGGTTATTGCATCCCAAAAGTTTGCAGAGCAATTTGGAAACGTTTAAGTCGCTTATATTTAAAGGTAATTAAAAAAAAT